>NC_056731.1:1347549051-1347669051 GCF_019279795.1 Protopterus annectens
TTCTCCCTTTTTGACACCAGCTCTCTCTTTTTACTCTTGTTGAGTTACTGTTGTCATCTGCCATCAGAATACAGAGCGTATCTAAACATTCCTGTCTTGATTTGTTATTGACTGTGCAGTAGGAGGTAAATTAAGTTTTTATTTGAATTTATATTTTATTTTTACCACTGTTTGGAGGAAGGAATGGATAGCTTACAGACAGGAAAATTTATTTTGATTTTGATTGTTTAGATAAGCTCTAGATTGTCCTCTCTGCAGTCTGTGTGAATTTATAGCTGACTAGGCCCATTGGGATGACTAGAGTTTGCATGTCTTAAACCTATCCCTTTCTAACAACAAACTGTGAAATTAAAGGAGAAACAATCCTGTCTTGGTTCAAGATTTATTGATCTTTACTGTTAAAAAGAGGTGTAACTGCAAGTGATAGAGAATAAAGGAATTCCAGCTTTTGTGTGACTTTCACAACTTGTACAGTCAGAGCAACAACTTTACTGGACTCAATTTAATATTTACTTTTATATTGTTTATGTGACTTCTTTTATAGAAGTTGATTTAAATTCACTTTGAATTCTTTGGTTACTGATTTGGAATATTTTTTCTTTTAGTATTCTTTATTAATTTGCAATTGAATATGGATTCCTTAAATGAGCACGCCATTAATGATTTCCTAAAGTATAAATATATTGTATAGTATATTAAATGGTATGTACATTTAAAGGTAACACCTGATAATAATAGTGATCTGCGTTCCTCCTGTCAAAAGTCGGATAATTTGCTTACCATTATTAGAAGTAAATCTAGACTAACTGATGGTAATTGTTACATATATTAATCACTGGACTAATGAGATAAATAATCTTAGGGAAAGAGCAAATAAAACCCATTTAGGAATGAAGTGTCTATTGTTTATAAAGATCACTCAACCCCTATTGAACAAGATAATACCACTGACAACTCTGGAATTCTGGATACGAGTATTCAGCAATCTGAGGGTTCAGAGTGTGGAGAAGAAAATAAAAAAGGGAGAAGTTCACAAGAAATAACAAGGTATACAAATAAATGTATAAATGTCTGTAAAGCAAAGAGAATACATGCTGAAAAGGACACTGTTTTGTTATGTGACACATAGATTACAGGGAATGATTACATTTTTCTACCAGAAAATGTTCAGTCTACAGATGAAAGGCATCAATTTTTTTTCCAAAAGAGAAGGTAGGAAAAAGAGGTAGCTGAAATGGAAATAATCAAAACTGAATATGGAAGGACTGAAGAACATTAGTGCATGAAAAAAGATGAGAAACATGGCTCAAGCTGTGGATGTATAAAGCCAGCTGGATGAGGATTGTGTGCTTGCAAATGTAATAAGCAATGAAAAGAGTGGGATTAATAAGACTAACATGATGAAGATCATTCCTTTGTAACAATTGCTAGAGCAGATATTACTGAATTAGAAGTTGAAGATTCTCCCGATCTGGTCAGAAAATATATTTTTGTAATTGGAGATTCAATTTTTAGAAGAACTGATACTTAAATTTGCAGAGAAGATAATGAACATCGAATAGCATTACGCTTGCCAGAAGCAGAAATACAGAATGTGAGACAGGCCTTAGAACGCTTTAATGTAAGGAAGTACAAGTCTGTTTTTATTCATGTTGGTACAGAGGATCTCATTCACAAGGACTGTATGACTGTTAGTAGGAAACCTACAGTCCTGTTAGAGAGCATAGCTTGTACACGTGTTAGAAAATATTTTTCAC
This sequence comes from Protopterus annectens, assembly GCF_019279795.1. Taxonomy (NCBI): domain Eukaryota; kingdom Metazoa; phylum Chordata; order Ceratodontiformes; family Protopteridae; genus Protopterus; species Protopterus annectens. Next base: position 1,347,550,809 of record NC_056731.1, read on the forward strand.
AAATCACATATAGGAGGGAGAGTCAGATCAAAGTGAATGTAAGGATTTTTTGGGTAAATATCTAAGTGAAATTAATGCTGCATTTTAAGAAACGGAAATGTGTAGAGTATCCAAGCCTAATTTTGGGCACACGTGTTCTGATAGGATAGCATGCACTTGTAAAGATCAGGGAAGAGGACTTTTGCAGCACATATTTTACAATTTGACAAACACAAGGCAGAATTTTTGCCAGGTCAAAATTTTAATAATTCACAGATAGCTACATTTGATGCATCTCTGATGGTTGTTAATTCTAGGAGCATTAGTAATAAAGTTTTTTTTTTGTGGAAAATTTACTACGTTCCCATAAGATTGATGCTGTTAGTGCTTGTGAAACATGGTTAAAGAACAATGACTGGAAACCAGTTCTGTCAGGATATAAATGTTTTTACTGTAACAGATACTCTAACAAAGAATCAGGTGGAGGTGTTATGATAGGGATTAAAACTGGTTATTAGACCAGTGATTGTTACATGTTCAGTAATAACACCAATGCTACAGACTGTGTACCTGTGACAATAAAGACAACCCTGGAAAATATAACAATTACTGGAGTGCATAGACCCCCAAAGTCAAGTGCTAATGACCAAGAGGAATTCATACATTTCTTTCATGAAACACAGGAGGGAAGAATAATATTTATTTATTATTTATTTACATTTGATTACTGGGAATGTCAGACTGGAGCGAGGTCCATTTTCAGCGGAGGCCCGGGGAGAAAAGCTCCACATCTAACAAGTATAATGGTTGATATATAGGAAAAAAAGTACTTATAATACAATGTAATACAATGCAATACAATACAAAAAATATATATAACAAAGTATATATGATACAATGCAGTCATACAAGTATATACAGTAGTTTGTTCTATGCAAGCTAATGCTAGCATGGTTTACTAATAGTTAGCTTTGGTTGGGAGTGTTTGGGAGAGAAAAATGCTCACTGTCAACTTATGCAATGAAGGAGATAACTCACAAGAACATAATATGCAGAGTACATAATGGTTATGTGTAGAAGTTGTTGCATTAGAGTGTTTTTAGTACAATATTGTAGGGATAGAGGTGAGTGAAGAAAAGGGGATAGTGAGAGTGAGGAGAAGAGGAGAATATCTAAGTGATGCAATGACATAGCCAGGACTGTGTGAGGTGTGCCTTGAGTGACTGTTTGAATAGTGATATGGAAGGAGCTGTGGAGATAGTTTGGAGTCTGGTGACTTAAATTTACCAGAAACAGACTGGAATAAAATTGATTCAACAACATTAATAAGGAAAATATTCAGAATGTATGTTCAGGGACAACAATTGCTTCAGATTATAAATAAGCCTACTAGGGAACGGAACATACTAGACATTGTTTGTATTCTTAAAGAAATTGTTGTTACATCATGTCAAGTTTTATCACCATTAATGTACAGTGATCATGATATTATAAAGGTTAATTTGTTGCTAGATAATGCTTCCAAACTGAAATATAAACCAATGCACAGTGGATCAATAACAGATTACATGGAAGCTAAAGAGTCACTATGTAAAACTAATTGGAGTGATGTGTTCAGTGGAAAAAACTGCTGAAGGAATGTGAAAAGTTTTGAAAGAGAAATTGTTTGAATGTAAAAAAAATAAATAAATAACATCAAGATCTAGGCACAGAACATTGGGGGATATACTTCCATAAGAACAAGATACTTGATTAAGGTGAAAGATGGAAAAATATAAGAAATGGAAAAGAGTTTGAACTACAAATTTGAAAACTGAAATAAACAAGCTGGACAGACAAATTAAACATAGTGGTAGACAAGACCAAGAAAAAGTTGAAGAAAATTTATATAAAGATATTAAGGATAATAGGAAACCATTTTATAGCTACATAAGATGTGGAAGGACTAAAGTTATACAAATTGATAAACCTTGTGCAGATTCTAAATTTTATTCTCAGATACAACAGATTATAGATATATTTACAAAATCTTTTGCAAAGCAGTTTGGCACTTCTAAGGCAGGGTGATAAATTGTCCTACTGACATCCAGGTAACCTCAGATACTGAAATAAAATGAGATTATATTGAAAAATATCTATGCAAACTGGAACCAAACAAAGCACAGAGAAGAGATGAAATTAATAATAATGGCCTGAGAACACTTCAGCAAGAACTTACAGTACCATTATATCTATTATTTACTAGGTCATATAAATGTTGGGAGATTACTCTAGATTGGAGACATGCACTTGTTAAACCTGTCTTTAAGGGAAAGAGGAGTAGGACAAGCCCAGAGTCATACAGACCCTTAAGTCTTCTTTCATGTTGAGGAAAAATAATGGAGACGGTATATTGGATATGTTGTTGTCAGAACTGGAAAGGTTGGGATTTGAAACCATATATCAGCATGCATATCTTGAAAACAGATCTATTACCACCTGTAATATGATGTTTTGTATGAATATAATAGCAGCTATGAATGAAAAATTATGCAGTGATGTAATTTATATAGATTTAATTGACAAGGTCATAAACAAAACACTGATCAATAAATTAGAACAGCTAGGTATTGATACAATCTTGATAAAATGGATAGCTGCATGGCTTACAGACAAGTATCTTACAGCAATTGAACAGGTGAAATTTGTAGTTACAGTCAGGGTGTCCCACAGGGCTGTGTCCAAGGCCCATGCTTGATTAGATTGTATCTTTCAGATTTATCTTTTTCATTTGAGATGTTCTACAGTCTGTATGCAGATGACTTGAAATTGGGTAAGCTGATTATGTGTGTTACAGAGTTTACCATCAAATGGTTTAAATGCATTTGTGTGAGTGTTCGGAATGCCGAACTTAAATGTCAAAATTTAAAACACTTTTCCTGCCTAATGTCGAATATATTAAAATTGGTGTTCGACATTCAATATTTCCAGGAGTTGTGTGTGAAAACCCATTTGTCGTCAGGGACGTAGACCAGGAAGAGTGTTTCGGCATTGTATATTCGGTAAATAAATAGCAACATTACGAAACTTTGAAACTATCCTTTCGCATAAGTGTCAGTCGAATGGATGCAATTCAACCATTTGATGGTAAACCATGTTACAGATAGGGCATGTCTGCAAAAAGAACTTGGCTTAATTGACCATTTGTTCACAGGAGAATAATATGCTGATAATTACATCAAAAACTAAGCATATGAGATCTGGGAGACATAAAGCGAAAGGTGAATATTTAGTACAATACACAGTGATTGAAACTGTAGATTAAAGGTGAATATTTAGTAGAGCACATGGTAATTGAAACTGTAGATTATGTACCTGTGTATATGGGTAGATCCATCTATGAGTTTTTCTAATCAGTTCAACCAATTGGTTAATGATAGTTATTTAACTATAGGTTGTATAAAAAGATTTATAAAGTTTAGGAATTCAGAAATGATGAAGTCATCATTTGTTTGTTACACTATTTCCAAACATGAGTATGGAATAACAATATAGAAAGCTTATAAGAAAACAAGCATGAGTAAACTGTAAAGAGTAAGTGGAAATATACCAAGAGCATCCATGGATGTAAAAGTTATGAATGACTAAAATATTTGAACTTGTACAAGGTCTCATATAGATAGTTAAGAGGAGATCTTATTCAGGTATTTAGGGCATTTAGAAAGAACTATCTCTGAGAATGTTTGGGGTTATTAAAAAGTAGTAGAGACTCACCAGGCAACTTAAGTAGAAGATTCAATAGGAATATGAAGTGTACCAATTAGTTGCCTGGTAGAGAAGCTGATAGATGGAACAGACTACCAAATTACATTAAAGCAAGCACTAATTTAGATATTTTTTAAGTACAACCTGGACAGGTATTATGTCAACCAAGTTTTTTCCCAGTAGTAGCATATACAGTGGATATAAAAAGTGTACAAACCCCCGTTAAAATGCCAGGTTTTTGTGATATAAAAAATGAGACCACAATAAATCATTTCAAAACCTTTCCCACCTTTAATATGACCTATAACCTGTGCAATTCATTTGAAAAACAAACAAATCTGTTAGGGGAAAAATACAAAAAATAAAAAATGTACAATAAACTGGTTGCATAAGTGTGCACACCCCTAAAATAATTCTTTTTTGAAGCACCTTTTGATTTAATTACAGCATTCAGTCTTCTTGGGTACACACCTTCCATAAATTAAAGAGACCCTAATTAACACCAAATAAAGTTCAGCTGTCCTAATAGGATTTTCCTGACATTTACTCATTTGCCTGCTACAGCAAAGGCTGTGGTTCACAGAGAGCTTACAAAGCATCAAAGGGATCTCATTGTTGAAAGGTATCAGTCAGGAGAAGGTTGCATATACCATGGAACACAGTGAAGACAGTTATCAAAAAGTAGAGAAAATATGGGACAACAGTGATGTTGCAAAGAACTGGACGTCCCTCCAAAATTGATGAAAAGACAAGATGAAAACTGGTCAGGGAGGCTGCCAAGAGACCTACAGTAACACTGAAGGAGCTGCAGGAAGTTCTGGCAAGTACTGATTGTGTACTACATGTGACAACAATCTCCCATATTCTCCATATGTCTGGGCTATGGGGTCGGGTTGCAAGACAGAAGCCTTTTCTTACACAGAAAAGCATCCAGCCCCAGCTAAAATTTGCAAAACATACATCAAGTCTCCCAAAAGCATGTGGAAAAATGTGTTATGGTCTGATGAGACCAAGGTTGAACTTTTTGGTCACAATTCCAAAAGGTATGTTTGGCGCAAAAACAACACTTCACATCACCAAATAAACACCATCCCCATGGTGAAGCTTGATGGTGGCAGTATCATGCTTTGGGATTGCTTTTCTTCAACTGGAACTGGGACTTTAGTCAAGGTGGAGGAATTATGAACAGCTCTAAATACTAGTCACTTTTGGCCAGAAACCTTCAGGCATCTGCTAGAAAGCCGAAGATGAAGAGGTATTTCACCTTTCAGCACAATGGCCCCAAGCATACATCCAAATCAACAAAAGAATGGTTTCACCAGAAGAAAATCAAAGTTTTGGAATAGCCCAGCCAGAGGCCAGACCTAAATCCAATGGAAAATCTGTGGGGTGACCTAAAGAGGGCTGTGCACAAGAGATGGCCTCGCAATCTGACAGATTTGGAGTGCTTTTGCAAGGAAGAGTGGGCAAAAATTGCCAAGTCAAGATGTGCCATGCTGATGGACTCCTACCCAAGAAGATTGAATGTTGTAATTAAATCAAAAGGTTCTTCAACAAAGTATTAGTTTAAGGGTGTGGACACTTATGCAACCAGCTTATTGTATGTTTTTTATTTTTTATATTTTTCCCATAACAAATTTGTTTGTATTTCAATTGAATTGTACAGGTTATAGGTCACATTAAAGGTGGGAAAAGTTTTGAAATGATTTATTGTGGTCTCATTTTTTTATATCACAAAAGCCTGGCATTTCAACAGGGATGTGTACACTTTTTATATCCACTGTATACCATTTTCTTATGTGATAAATGAGACATTTTCCACCAAACAAATACGTTTTTAATTTCCTCCCTTATTTCTTTCCAGTTTCCAATGTCACCTTATGCTTTTATATGCTTTACATTTTTCTTCATCTGTCAGATTGTGAGGCCATCTCTTGTGCACAGCCCTCTTTAGGTCACCCTACAGATTTTCTATTGGATTTAGGTCAAAACTTTGATTTTCTTCTGGTGAAGCCATTCTTTTGTTGATTTGGATGTATACTTGGGGTCATTGCATTGAAAGGTGAAATTCCTCTTCATCTTCAGCTTTCTAGCAGACGCCTGAAGGTTTTGGTCCAAAAGTAACTACTATTTGGAACTGTTCATAATTTCCTCCACCTTGACTAAAGTCCCAGTTCCAGATGAAGAAAAGAAACCCAAAGCATTATACTGCCACCACCAAGCTTCATTGTGGGGATGGTGTTTTTTTGGTGATGCGAAATGTTGTATATGTGCCAAACGTACCTTTTGGAATTGTGGCCAAAATGTTCAACCTTGGTCTCATCAGAAAACACATTTTTCCACATGCCTTTGGGAGACTTCATGTATTGTTTTGCAAATTTTAGCCAGGCCTGGATGCTTTTCTGTGTAAGAAAAGGCTTCTGTCTTGGAACCCTACCTCATAGCCCAGACATATGGAGAATATGGGAGATTGTTGTCACATGTAGTACACAACCAGTACTTGCCAGAAAATCCTGCAGCTCCTTCAGTGCTGCTGTAGGTCTCTTGGCAGCCTCCCTAACCAGTTTTCATCTTGGCTTCTCATCAATTTTGGAGGGACATCTATTTCTTTGCAACGTCACTGTTGTCCCATATTTTCTCCACTTTTTGATGACTGTCTTCATTGTGCCCCATGGTATATGCAATGCTGTGGAGATTTTTTGTACCCTTCTCCTGACTGATACCTTTCAACAATGAGATCCCTTTGATGCTTTGTAAGCTCTCCATGAACTGTGGCTTTTGCTATAGCAGACAACTGAGTAAATGCCACAAAAGTACCTCACCTAGAGGATTACTGGCCTCAAACATATGTCCTATGCAGACTGACTGAAAAACCTCCGGCTATACTCAGTTCCATATCGCTTCTTAGAGGTGATCTCTGCCTGACTTACAAAGCCATGTCCAACTCAGAATTGATGGACATGCTCCACCTAAAGAAATCCAAGTCACTGCAAGCCATGCGCTCTAGTGAGCTAAACCTCACCATAACAATAAATAGAACATGCTGGAGGGATAGATTCCTGTTACAGGGACTCCCCATACTTTGGAATAAAAATCCTATCTACATTAGGCAGAGCACCTCACTAACACTCTTCAAGAGAAACCTTGATGAGTGGATGGGTAACAGAAAATACACCTCTGGGATCACTTCATTGGCTCTGCTTGATAGAGGCTCAGTTAATTAATCAATGGGGTGGCGAAAGCCGACACACTCTGGCTAGGCTTATAAATGCCCTTGGGCAGATAGCCTACTACCTACCTATAAACCTAAGAACCTATAAATCCTATTAAGATAGCTGAACTTTATTTGGGGTTAATCAGAGTCTCTTTAATTGATGGCAGGTGTGTACCCAAGAAGACTGAATGTTGTAATTAAATCAAAAGGTGCTTCAAAAAAGTATTATTTCAGGGGTGTGCACACTTATATAACCAGCTTATTGTACATTTTTTTATTTTTTATATTTTCCCCTAACAGATTTGTTTGTTTTTCAATTGAATTGTACAGGTTATAGGTCACATTAAAGGCGGGAAAAGTTTTGAAATGATTTATTGTGGACTCATTTTTTTTTTTATATCACAAAAACCTGGCATTTTAACAGGGGTGTGTACACTTTCTATATCCACTGTATATATTAAATACTTATACATTGAGAAAAGTAGCATACTTTGATGGGTGCATATGTTTCCAGCTAAGACCGAGAAAGAACTGTTAGAAGTATTTTTCAGTTTTATTTTTGGGTCAGGCTTAAACACAGTATAAAGGGGTAATATATAATAAAAAGGAGGTTTTAATAAAATAAATTATATTATATAGTTTCCATTTATGGACCTGTTTCTGGTAATAAAGAAAGCAAAAGAGAGATATAGAGAGAGACAAAAATGAGATAAGTAGCATGCAGGAAAAGACAAAATGGAAAAAAAATATGGAAATAAAGTTATGTTATAGAACTTAAAATGTAATGAAATTGATGGAAATAAAAAAGAATTGTATAATATGTTCATGGGAAATATTGGTTTATCCTTAGAAAGAATTAAAGAAAGAGGCAAAGAATGCTGTAAAATGAAAGAGAAAGATTTGAGATGTTTTATGAGGTGGGGGGTTTTCTGTAGAGAATTTTGTTGGATAAATTACCAGTAAAAGGTAATATGGCATATAAAGTAATACAGAAAAGAAAATGTAATGAATGTATTGAGGAAGAAACAGAAAAAAAAAACATTTTGGAATATAAGAAGAATTAATTGTTTTGGAGAAAATTTAAAAATGAGTCTAAATGGGATGGACTCAGAAAATAAATATGTATACAATATTATGTGGAAAGTATGAACAATTAAGAAAATGTGAATTGATAAATGGGAAAAATATAATTTGTAGCAATATGACTACTGTGGAAAAGTAGACATAATACAGATAGAGAAGAAGATGTGTCAACTGAAATAAAAAATATAGTTATGGAGAAAGAATTTGGAGACAAGTGTAAAAAAAGATAAAATAAATAATAATAGGATATTGCTAATGAGTTAAGAATGTGATTTTGACAATATGAACAGTGTAAATATTATTAAGGTGAAGTGAAACTGTATATATATGTTGTGAATTTGAAAGAGTAAACTGGGTAAAAATGTGTATAGTATTGGGATTTATAAATAAAGCAACCCTTAGTGTTTTTGAGATGTGTCATGGGATATTTTACATCCACCTCAGCTACCACAAGCTCAGGTAGATGGGGTTTTCATTAACATCTCCTCTGATGGACAATACACTCAAAGGTGCAGCAACCCCCTTATGCTATACTTCTGAGCCAGTATAGGAAATTTTGTCCAATTTCCTAGTATAGGAATAGAAACCATAGCCTTCTGGTCTTTCAGCACTAAAACACTCACTACTTGATGATCCACTGAGACTGCAATGCAATAAAGCACTGGCAAGGTAAAATAAGAAGAAAAATATTAATTTCCTTGGGGGGTGTCAAATCTGCCCATATGCCTCATGTTGAGAGTTGAGTCTACACTATCCAGATTTGATTACTCTAAATTCTCTGTGTGATGGGGAATAGAAATCCTAACTGTGGCAACCTCATCTGAAAACTGTACCATTAACAAGAAAACACAATATTTTGAACTGCTTGTCATCAACACGTTATGTGCCAGTGAAATAGGAATTGACAGTTGGTATTCAACCCTTGCCATGTGCTCCCTGCTGTCCTACTATTATGTGCTCCTGCTGCTGTTTTATTCTGTAACATTCCTAATAGCACTACTCACTCCTGATACTTGGCAGTAGTTCTGAGACAGCAGACACGATGATTCCTATTTCCCTGCTTTTGACATTCAACTCCTTGGGCTAATTTATAAACTCTGTCCTGCCCTCAAGCCATTTTTGCTGACAAGAGCTACTATGTATGGAAACGCTCTGCATTCTTCTTTGTGGTCTCTGCTTGCATGGACCTGGCTAGTATCATCCCTACAGCTCTCTCCACTTCTACCAGATTCATTTTATCTGCTCTTCTACCCTGCCTAATTTCTCTCCTGTTTTAATGTCGTCCCCCTCCAGGCTTCAGTTAGATGAGTTCCCACCCACTGCCCCTATGAGACTCATCTTTCAGCCTCTACCAGGCTGAATCCCTTGGCTACCCTCCCACCTGGTCAGTATTTCATTAACATTCTCCCCAGTCAGACTAGACATTTCTCCACTGCCAAGCTGCTCTTGACTTTCTTCCATCTATGGTCATCTTGTGCTCTCCTCCTGGTCCTGCCCATATCATTATTCCCTTGTCTCTTGCTTCGTCTGTTATATATTCTTCCTTTCCCCTTGTCTTGTCTGCCAGTCTTCCATTTTTGCCACCCTTTTCCCTCTCACTGCCTTCTATAGTTTTCTGCTCTCTATGATTATTTATGATTATTTTCTTGCCGTGAATGTTTCTTTAAACTACTTTTCTCTCTATTTTTCATTATTCTGACTTCTCACTCACCCTCCCTTCCCTCTCTACCTTTGTCCATATTTTCCACTGTTTCTTTTTCCTACATTCATATTGAAGTTTGGCTTTATTACCACCACACCTACTTAAGTCCTGCTTCCATTCACCTGTCATTGTCTATCTGCTACTCAGTCTTAATCCTTAAGTTTTTAGTATTTAGTCTGCTACAGGAGAATATTAGAGAAGGGGATCTTACTAATAAAACTAAATTTAATGAACTGAGGTGGATAATAGATTTTAGAGCTAACTGTGAGGGTGGTTTGAATGAGTGTATTCCTTTAAAACCAGCATTGAAGAGAAGACCATTAACTCGATTGTATTGTTTTTAATTATGTGATTTGATTGGTTGTTAGTATATTTCAATATCGTACCTAGGTTTGCTAAGTATCTTTGGTCTGAAGAAGTGGAAGGGACAGTGAAAGTGCATACCTGTACTTTTATCTGTGTTGGAATAAACAGCTGTTCAGCTTTTTCTGGATATTTTTTTTATACTTGGAACTTTTTGTGTACTTGGTCCACTGATCAACTTTTGGTTTATTAATTCTTAGGACATTTGCCCCCACACATCTCTTGTTTCCACAATTTTTCTTACTTGCCAGACTTGAATGATGTAATCTCCAGCATATGGTATAGCTTTTCTCCAAAACCACTGCTCAGTAGAATCCAGACACAGTTTGTTCTTTCATTCCTCCATCTCCATGTCTTGCTCTATTTTCTGCCCCATCAGCCTTCTCTTGTGTGCATCCTTCTACTACTTTGGATTATGCTTGTTCTTTTCTTACACTGGGATTATGCTACTTTTTGCTCTGAATTCTCCTGTTTTATTCATGGTCTTGTCTGCATGTTCCATTAAACAATGTGCTTTCCACTGATTTTCTTTCTACATCATATCTTATTTTAGCTTCCTCTGTTTTGTTCTTAACTGTTTGCATACACTTCAGTGTCAGACTATCCTTCTTATTCTTTTGAGCTATATCCAACATTAAAACACATAATATATGGTACTTCTATGATTCTTCTGTGCAGGGATGAAAATCTGTTTTTCAGGCTCCTTGGCTTCTCACGGGTTGCTGCTTAAAAAGGGTCTAATACAATTGTTCACATGCTATTAACTCACAACATACTTGGTTACTGCAGATTTCTCTAAATGGCAAGCACCCTATGTGATGACGTGAGGTATTGCCAGCTATGTCAGGAGAAGTAGGGCAGTGGATGTGTAACATATGCCAGCACAGATAGCTGGAGTTTTGCAAAGAATTATATGTTATTCATATATCAAAGTGATTTGTACAGATGTTTGTGTTGAAAAATGTATTTGTAAAGTTGCTTCTGTGAAAAATGTACCAACAGTGGGTCTTGGCTGTAGTGTAACTGAATTAAATATATATGTTAACAGAGGATACTGGAAGAGAAGAGGTTAAGCTCAGCTCCAGCTAACTTTCGAAAATAGGAAGAAATTAAATTACTGAGCCTAGGCCATACAGATGTTATCTCACCATTTTGAATGAAGCCAGAGATGCAATGTCTGTAAGAAGAATGGTTTATTACCTCCTGTAGGAAGAGTGGAGCTGGTTTATGATTTTATGACTTCCAGGATCTGCAGCAGATCTTAGCAAGGCTCTGTGTATGTGTATTATTGACACAGAGGAGCTAAATCCTGGCAGTTTCTAGCAATGAAGGGTTCCATGGGAGCTAGAGGTCAGGTGAACAGATGTATGTGATGTCATTTTGTAATTTAGGTCAAACATAATGTTTTAATACTAGTTGATACTGAAGTCTCATGGCACTCTGTTTTGCAAACCTGACATAGAAGGATCACTCACCTACTTCATCTTGCCTTGCACTAGTAAGTGACCAGGGAATAGTAACTCTTTAGATTAGTCAGGGAAATATAGTGAGATTAGTCAAGTACTGTTTTTCTGTATCTGTGTGAATCTATTCATCTGTGTTATTTTAATATTTCCTGTGGTGAAACTCTGGTGTTTATTGTAAATAGCTATTCAGTATTTTCATGTTCTTTTATTGTTTATTATTAAATATATTTAAATTTGTCATTGTGGCTGGTCCTTTAGAGAATAGTTTAACCTTTGAGAGTACTCATATCTGTTTGGTGACTCTCTAGCCGCTCCTGAAAGCCTTACTGCATTGGTCAAACTACCATTTGTATTAATATTAATTTCAGTCTGTATAATTTGTTACCCTGGTAAGATCCTTAGAGTAGCTGGCTTGGGAGTATCTGGTGACAGTAGTGACCTTATAGTCTGGGCAGAAGGGGGCATAGCTAGTAAACCTGTGCCAGCCTTTCCCAAATGTGTGTGTGTGTGTGTGTGTGTGTGTGTGTGTGTGTGTGTGTGTGTGTGTGTGTACGCAAATCAAATCTCAAAGGTGTGTGTATCAACTACTTGGAGCAAGGACACAAAGCACTGGTTTCACAGAGAGAGTGGTGAAGAATCTGGCTTGGACACTCGGCTGAGGACTTAACTCTGCAGCTGTGCCAGTGGGGAGCCTTACTGGGGACCAGGGGTGAGAAAGAGAGAGAAACCCCGACCCCAGGCTGAGTGTGTTCCCTGTGTGCTCTTAAGGGAAATTGTGTTTTGTGCAGAAAGATGCATCTGGAAATACTTGGTCTATCCATTTTTGTTTCAAGTGAATGTCCCTCTCCAGTGTCAGTTGTAAGAATTCAGGCTCCTTGATTACTAGTCCAGAGAGGGGACACCACAACTTAAACTCCCACTATCCTGATCTTGCTTAATTACCCGGATCCCCATGATCTAATTCTATTGAACTGTATAGTCCTAACAGAGCCTTAAAACTCCACCTGGTGCCTAACTCTAACTCTAGACCCCCCACTCCCTAATTCTGAAGTCCCTAACCACTGCTTAAACCTGAAGTTCATGATTGCTCCCTAACCCTAAACTCCCCACCTACTCCCTAACCAGAAAATTTACATCGCTCCTTAAATCTAAATCCCCTTTCCAATCACTGCGTGAAATCTGAACCTACATTCCCTCCCCTTCTCACTTCTTTTCCGTAGCTGCCACACTTACCTTGTTCAAACTCACTTAATGTGTCTGGATAAAATGCAGCAACTTCCCTCTTTTTGCATGGCTGTCACATCTTACCAGAATACATAGTCAAGTCTGAGTGCAACATCCCATGTGACCTACAAGCCTCCAAAGTTCCTGGTTTTGAGATGGTGTTCTTTGAATGCCAGGAACTTTGACTTTTGTAGTAGATCCAATTAAAAATGTTATTTTAGTGGTTAGAAACAATGACTTTTCTTTCTGGCTTGTATTGTGGAGAGTTCTAATTAAACTCATTGTGCTGTTTTGTTTTAACTAAGAAACTTCTGCCAAACCAATATTTGACTCAGTTTTGAAATGAAGACCTTTTGAGATGAGGCAGATGTGATAACCAGTGGACAGTGTAACAGACTCAAAGCATTTCTTTCAGTGTCGTGACCAGAGTAGGACTCATACCTAAAAATCTTCTCATCTGAATGATATCCCTTTGCAAGTATTTCATATCACTGCTAAAGGAGGTTAACAGTATCCTTTTCTATTTTTTATAGTATCCTTTTCTATTTTTGCATATGTTCTTTACCTCAAGGTAGACAGCCTTAAGCTGTTGTGTCTTTCTAAAATATACTTATATACTGGCTTTGTTACATCTTACTTATTTACATACTGTATTTAGGCAGGTGATTTTTCTGAATGGTGAAGTACTTTTACCAGTCATCTTGTAAATGGTGCTCTGTTCACAGGTGCTTGTCAGAATCCCTCTGTATCCCATTAGGTTGCATGGTTATAGTGTCCCTATGTGAGGCCAGTTATGGCTAGCTAGCTGTCTATCTATCTATCTATCTATCTATCTATCTATCTATCTATCTATCTATCTATCATGTTATTCAATTTGAAAATGAATAGTAAATTTTCATCAACTAATGTTCATGGACAGGATTACATATAAAACAGTGAGATCATGGTACACTTACTTGGATTAAGGAAATGTTCCATAATCCCTAGTGTTGTACAAACTCATGATTAGTACAAACAGAGTTAAAAGGGTGTAGGACATATAGTACCCCATGTTGGGGGTACAGGGGGACTTGCGCCATTGCAAAGCACTTGCAAGCGTGGTGTTTTTTTTTCCCTTGAGCCAATCATGTTGCTCAATTTGACTCCATATAATAGCAATCCACTTAAGTTCTACACAATACTTTCTCTCTGCACACACACACACACACACACACACACACACACACACACACACACACACACACACACACAAAAAAAAAACATACATAAATATATATCTATTTCTGTCTTTATTTTGAATTAGAAACTTGAAGTGCACCTAAAGTGAAGCAAATGACAGATAAAACAAGGTTACTATGATTATTCCATTCTTTGTTACAGCATGTAAAGGAATGGTTGTTGGCTTTTCCTGGTTAGGGTCACCACAGTGGATCACTGGTCTGCAGATTGATTGGCAGTGCTGTTTTTATGGTGTCAGTTTGCCAGCCTGGCACCCAACCTTCAAAGAAGGCACATGCACACTCACACACACCTACCTGCATGTCTTTAAAGATTCACTCAGCCGCAGGGAGGGCATGCAGACTCCGTACAGAAGGTCTTCCAGCCGCATGTAATATTTTTAAATAATTTACTTGTTTTTGTGGATTATGATGTACTAAAATGTAAATTAAATATTAGCCATGGTGTTATGTTTTTAAATGCCTTTACTAAGTTAACATTTGTGACATAGGCACATTTACATTTATATAAAAGTGAGATCATGGTATACTAATCAAACTGTATTAATAAGTTAAAATTAACAAACATTATGCTTCATATATATTGGTATATATCACACAGCCTAAGCAACATTACATAAATTATTTAATTCCTACCCCCTCTTTTTTTTAAACAAGAAACATATTTGTTAAAGCCGTGGTGTTATGTTGTTATACATTTTCCAAAATTCCTGGTTGGCTGTATAATTTCAGGGATTTTCAGTATTGAAAATGTATGTTTTCCAGAAACATGCACTGTCTGGGATGTGACTGGGAGCTGCACCCTGGAAGTTGATGTACAAGATGTACAATTTCAAACATATTTGCTATGCCTTTGTCCTTATACATATAGACACATTAGAAAATTTAGTCAGTGGTCATAGCTAGGATTGCAAATATTTTGTTAGTGCCAATGGAAAAGCCTCTCCATGACATTACATTCACTTAAGGAAAGCTCTTCTGTTTCCCTGGCATTAACTAATCCTTAGGAAGTGATGTAAGCATGTAAACTGAAACAGCAACATTCTGACCATCATAACTTAGTTGTTTCGGCTGTGTTCATTGACAAATATTCACTGACAGCCTTTTATGTATAAGTCTTTCATCTCATGCCTTAGTGGCAGTTACACATAACAGTGATTGGGGAACCACTAGATATCAGGGATAACTCTTTCAGTTCTTGCCTTATTGGTACCTAGGGTCAGGAATGGAATACTAGCCACCAGGGATAAAACCTAACATTGTGCCTTAAGGACACTTAAAAACAGGGGGAGGAACAGAGGGAGGAACATAATCCACAGGGGATAGCACTTAGCATTGTGCCTTAATGGCACTTGTAAAAAAAAAAAAAAAAAAAGATGATGCCAGTCAGTGGGACAACTAGACATCAGGGATAATCTGTATAGCAATGTGAATGACCTGATAAATACCTCCCTGGACTACATGAAAAGAGGCATTGAGGAACTCTCGGATTATGTAGCCCAGATGGGTATGAACCTAACCCAGAACAGCATCCTATCAACACCCAGAATGATACCACAGTACAAGCAGAAAATGATTGATTTCAACAATTGTCTAAGTTTCTGGTGTCATTCCAAGGGGATCCAGTATCTGTCTGCCTAGGATGACATGATTGACAGACCTCAATGCTTTTCCAGAGATGGCCTGCATCTGTCACCCCTGGGTTTCCGGATACTAGCCAAGGCTCTTGCCAGCCCTATAGTGCCTTTTTTAGGCTGTGTTCCAAAGACCAAATTATCACTGTAACAGCTACAAACAAATGCAATCTGCGGGTCATGCTGCTCAATGCTAGAAGTCTAAATCTCAAAATGCACTCGCTCGAAGCACTCCTTAAAATGGGGAACATTGACATTTGTGCTGTAACAGATACCTGGTTCAAAGCAGCAGAAAGCACCCCTGCAGTACCAGGCTATAACTCATTCCACACCTTTCAGCCCCAGAATTTGGTCTGAAGCTCCAAACGTGGTGGTGGTGTTTCCATATTCATAAAGGATGCACACACCTCCAGACTGGTAGCCCAACATAAAGCATCAGAGATACTTCGGGTGCAGCTAACACTGGGTAAGACAGTAATTCAGGTCATTGCCTGCTATAGGTCCCCAGCCATGTTCCAAGACTCACACTCCACATTCCTAAGCACCCTGGAAAATATTAGCATCCAACCTAACACTCTCATACTGGATGACTTCAATTACCCCTCCATTAACTGGGAACACTACTCATGTACCAACACAATTGCCCATCATTTCCTGGAATTCATTAATTCCAATGCCCTGGACCAGGTCATTTTTACCCCCACTAGAGGTAGCAACATCCTTGACCTGGTTATTACTAACATGGATGACCATTGCTTTACACCAATAGTCAACTTCTCCCTGGTTAGATCTGACCACAAACTAATCACCTTGGAAATCCACATACCCCCCCCCCCCCCCAATTGACCAATTGCATAATTTAAGTTCTTCTAAGAATTTATTAAGGTTGAAGTTTTTATTTCTTATTGTTTTATAGGTGGGTAGATGTGGACATTCAACTTTATGCCTAATAGTATATGTTAAAAAATTATCACTTAGATCTTCAGGGAGAGTACCTGATTTGTACATGTTGTGGAGGCTATTAATTAGTATCCAGTCTAGGATACTGTTGTTATTGTTAGGCTTGATAATCCTAGTAGGGGAGGTTATAGTTTGTGCAAAACCAGTTATTTATTTATTTGCAAGTAATTTTTATGTAGGTTTGCATGGGTGGTTGGGGTCTCTGCAGTGCAGGTATTCCAATCTATATTGAGGTCCCCTAAAACAGTGGTCTCTTGGGGGTATGCATTGGATAGCCAGTAGAGGATGTCTTCTAGGGTCCTTGAGTTATTTCCTGGGGGAATATAGGCACATACTATGTTTATACATTTATTTTTATTTATTTGTAGTTTGGAAATCATAATTTCTGCTTTGTTGAATATAGGTGGTTGAAGGTTGTCTAGAGTAACATTTAGGGTGGTTTTATAGAGAACAGCAACCCTTCCCCCTTCCTGGTAGTACAATCTAGCCTGAGTATATTATACCCTGGAGGTAGAATTTCATTATCTGACATAGCTGGCTTTAACTATGTTTCGGTGAGACAAAGTATGTCAGGGGAATAGGTAGTCAGGAGGGCATGGAGGTTGTGGACCTTATTTTTGATGCTTCTAATGTTTAAGTGGCACGCCAGGAGTGAGTTGGGGGGGGGGTCTATTTAGGCTTTGTCTTATATTTGGGCTGTTATGATTAGAGTTAGTGTTGTCTGGGGATGGTGGCCCAGGGTGGGGTGGATATCCCCATCAATAGTAAGGGTGTGAGGCAAACTAGCTATGAGCTTTAGAAATTTATTTATCAGTTTTTGGTAGTATTTAGTTTTGGTGTTAACATATCTGGATATTACAGGGTGGATGTTAGCTGGGATAAAGGAGTTGGCGTCGATGGACATGAATGAGTGGGCAGAAAGGTTTGAGAGGATTGGGGTGGTAATAAGGCATTTGGGATGGTTGAATCCCATATGGGATTGGTTTTCATAGATGGTGAGAGAATAAAGGGTGGTTAGTAAAGGTAGGGTGTAGAGTACAGGTGGTATTTTAGAAGACTTAGTAAGTATTACAGACATAATGGGGGTACGGTTGCCACCCGTCCCGTTGTCAGCGGGACACTCACGGTTTGAGTGCTCTCATCCCGCTTCCTGCGCTCACCAAGCGTGGGACTTTAAAAGTCCCGTTTTTTCCCCTTTGCGCTTGCATTTTAAAATTGCCACGGAAAAGCCGAAAATACTTCAGGTTTTTCCACGGCAATGCGGCTACGTCACCACCCGGACCTGCAGTTAGAGGGATTCTCTGCTAGGTCCGGGTGGTAATGCAGCACAGTAATTGGCTGCAGCTATTTGTAGGGGGCGGGAACTTCTTGTGAAGAGCCCCATAAAGGTCACAGCTGTAGAGCACTAAGCTCTATAGCAGCCCAGACAAAAGATCTGAATTTTTCGCCAGCATTGAACTTGAAGCCAGCATTGAAGCCAGCATTGAAGCCAAGCCAGCAAGGGAGCCAGCCAGCAAGGGAGCCAGCCCAGCCAGCCAGCCAGCAAGGAAGGGAGTCAGCCCAGCCAGCCAGCCAGCAAGGAAGGGAGTCAGCCCAGCCAGCCAGCCAGCAAGGGAGTCAGCCCAGCCAGCAAGGGAGTCAGCCCAGCCAGCCAGCAAGGGAGTCAGCCCAGCCAGCCAGCAAGGGAGTCAGCCCGGCCAGCCAGCCAGCAAGGGAGTCAGCCCAGCCAGCCAGCAAGGGAGCCAGCCCAGCCAGCCAGCAAGGGAGCCAGCCCAGCCAGCCAGCCAGCAAGGAAGCCAGCCCAGCCCAGCCAGCAAGGGAGCCAGCCAGCCCAGCAATAACTGAGTGGTAAGTAGATAATTGCATTTTGTGGCTTTAGTTATTTAAAATGGGAATAGTGTGCTTTATTTAAGTTTTTAATGTTTAGGGGTAGATGGGGATGTAGTATGTAGTATTTAAATCTGTGCAGTGGTTATTTTGAGACTTTTGTACTAGTTTAAAATGGGAATATATTGTGGTTTAATTTTTTAATGTTTAAAGGCAGATGGTGGGTGCAGTACGCAATATTTAAATCTGTAGTAGTTAGTTTAATATTTTTGTGTAGTAGTTTTTAAAGAGATAAAACCTGAATGTATATGTAATTGTTATTATGCTTGGGGGGTATGATTTGGAAGCATTACTTTTAAAAGGCTGAACTGTGTATAGAAGTTGTTTGTTTCTGTTGGGGGGCAGTGAAATATAAACTTAGTGTGATGCATTTCTATTGTCGTAGCTTTTTCTGGGTATTGTCTGTATGCATATAGGAATTGTTTGAGCATAGTTTGTATTTTTGTATGGAAATATGCACTATAATGCTGTTTTCAGGAAGTTACGATATACTGTTTAGGTAACTTTTCCTGTTCCTGCAAGTCCATGTCTGTGGTACAAGTCTACCTTTTGAGGGGGAATGTTAACAGTTAATGTAATTCATTTATTATTCTAGTAGGTACACGTTGCCAATTTGCCAAAGCTGTTTCAAGATTGTTTTCATTTATACTTGTAAATGTGTGCATTTAATTTATTATGCATTTTTAATAAGGTTAAAATGTACTGTTTTGCTTGTAATGTGAATATGGGTGTGTTACTTTTACTTGGGCCTGTTTATTGCATTGCTGTGCTGGATTAATTGCTATGTTTTGAGGTAAAAGGAGCCCATGGAGTCTGCTGTACATTGTAGTTTGTTACTTCTCTTGCAAGAAGTATTTTTAAAAGTTAAAATGTTTGGACTTTTTTCCCATTTATTTTTATTTTTTTGTGGATGGATGCTCTGAAGTTAATGCAATGTATTTCAGATTGTGCTAAACCATGTTACAGGGTAGTTTGCGTCTAAGTAGCAAAGTTTTTATTTTGTGTTTTAGTGATGTCTTCAACATACTTATTTACTGTTTTCATTATAATCAGATTATGACCAGTGCTGCTGTTGGGCATGTTTATTAATAGATCATTGCGCTGTGTAAATTAGTGCCATACATTTCTTAACTGCTGTGGTCAAAAGCTAAATTAGGTCTATGGTATCCACTGTGCATTGTCATTCATTTTACTGTTTTTTGGTTCAGTGAATATGGTTAACTTTTTTGTCTTGTGGGGTGTGGTGGGCATGTTCAGTGGTAAAAATAATGCATTTCATTTTCTACAAGCTGTGTTAATGTTAGTCTTCAATGGCCAAAATGCCCCCTACATTACCTCATTTACTATTTGACCTTAAACTGTTTGTAAACTCTTTTTTGCTCCATTCCTCTATTTCGCATGCCAATGTTTTTCGAGCCAGTTCTTTCACATGCCAATGTTTTTCGAGCCAGCTCTTTCATGTGCCAATGTTTTTCAAGACAGTTCGTGTGCCAATGTTTTTCGAGCCAGTTCTTTCGCATGCCAATGTTTTTCGAGCCAGTTCTTTCACATGCCAATGTTTTTCGAGCCAGTTCTTTCACATGCCAATGTTTTTCGAGCCAGTTCTTTCACATGCCAATGTTTTTCGAGCCAGTTCTTTCACGTGCCAATGTTTTTCAAGACAGTTCGTGTGCCAATGTTTTTCGAGCCAGTTCTTTCGCATGCCAATGTTTTTTGAGCCAGTTCTTTCACATGCCAATGTTTTTCGAGCCAGTTCTTTCACATGCCAATGTTTTTCAAGCCAGCTCTTTCATGTACCAATGTTTTTCAAGACAGTTCATGTGCCAATGTTTTTTGAGCCAGTTCTTTCGCATGCCAATGTTTTTCGAGCCAGTTCTTTCGCATGCCAATGTTTTTCGAGCCAGTTCTTTCACATGCCAATGTTTTTCGAGCCAGTTCTTTCACATGCCAATGTTTTTCGAGCCAGTTCTTTCACATGCCAATGTTTTTCAAGCCAGCTCTTTCATGTGCCAATGTTTTTCAAGACAGTTCGTGTGCCAATGTTTTTTGAGCCAGTTCTTTCGCATGCCAATGTTTTTCGAGCCAGTTCTTTCGCATGCCAATGTTTTTCAAGCCAGTTCTTTTGCATGCCAATGTTTTTCGAGACAGTTCTTTCGCATGCCAATGTTTTTCGAGCCAGTTTTTTGTGCCAATTAAGCCAGTTCATTTGTGCTGTGCAGCAATATGTTACTGAACCCTACTAACAGTGTTGGTCAATATGTTGCATATCAGGTAAGTACAGATTCAAGCATGAAGAGAGCAGCAGCTTCATCACAGTCAACCAGCAGAAAGAGAATGTGCAAGTGGCAGGACGTTTGGAAAACAGAATTTGACTGGATCGAGATGCACTGATGTCAAAGCATTCTGCAGGTACTGCAAGAGAGAATTTCTAGTGACCCACGGTGGAAGAAATGATGTTGCACGACATGAGGCAACTGAACAACATAAGACTGCCATTCTTCAAGCTAAATCCACTCACCTGATGACAAAGTGGGCAAGGAATGCAAACCTTGAGGGACCAGAACTTAGAATCATTGCAGCAGAAGCCTCCGAGGTTTTCCATGCTGTTAAGCACAATATTTCATATAACAGCTTGGACTGTGCAGTAAAGTTGGCCAGCCAGTTGTACAGTGACTCAGACACTGCAAAGAAACTATCTTGTGGCAGAACCAAGGCTGAAGCCATAGTTGAAAATGTTTTGGGGCCACACTCATTGGAATGCCTCCTGCATGACCTTCAAAAACCAGGTACTTCATTTGCAATTTCATCAGATGCTTCCAACAAGGGGAACATAAAATTATTTCCCCTTGTTGTGAGGTATTTTTCTAAAGAAGAAGGGGTGGTGAATGGCCTTTTGGACTTCTATGAAGACCCTGACGAATCTGTACAGGCTATTTCACAGCAAATTTCCAACATTATGGAAAGGCATTCCTTGCCCTGGAACTATATTTCAGCTTATGGGGCTGATAATGCCAGTGTGAACTATGGGAAGAAATCTGGTGTGTATACCAGATTAAAAGAAAAGTGCCCATCACTCCAGAAAGCTAACTGTCTTGCCCATATTATTCACAATGCAGCCAAAAAAGCTGCAGCAAAACTACCATACGATGTGGAAGCATTTGTAATGAGACTTTTCAGCCACTTTTCTGGTTCTGCCACAAGGACCAGAGACTTGAAAGACTTCTTTGAGTTTTGTGGCATGGAATTTGAGAGTCTGTTAAGACATGTGCCAACAAGGTGGCTGTCACTACTCCCAGCCATTGAAAGAGTAGTGAAAAATCTCCCAGTGCTCCAGTCCTATTTCCTCTCTCAGGGAGAAGAGGAGACCCCCCAGCAGATATGGTCGTACTTTTCAGGTAACGAGCATGGTGAGAATGAATTGCCTACACTGCCTCAGTACTATCTGCACTTTCTCTGTGCTGTTCTTGTCGATTTTAATGAACACATAAGTACATTAGAAAAATCAGCACTTACTGCCATGGAAACTTATTGTGTAATGGTCTCTCTCAAGCAAAAACTGCAGGCAAGAGCTGAAGGTGCTTTCTTTGGAGGGAAACTTAGGGCACTTATGAGCACATTAGACAGCACTTCTGCTAACAAACTGAAAAGAGACTTTATTGTTTTCTTGGAGACAGCAGTGAAATACCTGGAGCAGTGGTTTGATTATACTGAAAGCAACTACTTGTTTACACTATCTAAATTATCTTTAAATGAGCCCTTTGCCTTCAGTGATTTGCTGAATGTGACCACTGCCCTGAGTCTGCAGGATGTAGATGAAGATTATCTTTTTAGGGACTATTTGGCAATTAGGCCCTCTCTAACAGTTATGTAACACAAGCTTGACCCCAGGAGAGAAGTGGCTGAAGCTTTTCAAAGAAGGGCCTGAACTGACTACACTCTATCCGGTAATTGCTAGGGTTTTATCTATACCACCCTCAAACGCATTTGCAGAAAGAGTTTTTCACTGGTGAAAGGTAAATGGACAGATGTCTTGAAACCGATGTAGTGTGGACTTGTTAAAAGCTGAACTCATGATGAGTGTAAATTACCGGATGAAATGTTGTGACTTTTACTCGAATATTATTTCAAATCGGGCCCTTCTTCAAGCCATAAAATCAAATTCAAAATACACTTAAAAAAAAGTGATTTATTGTACGTAATTTTGTGTTTTTCTTTGTTTAGCATTAATTTGTACTAGGGTATGTAGTTGTGTTCTTTGCTTTAGCTTTAATTGACAGTCTTAATTTTATACTTGGCTTGTATGTGGTATGTAGATTTTTAAGTTTTCTTTCTGAATAGCAATGGATGGTTTATGAATTTTACTTTTAAATAAACAAGTGTCTGTTTAATGAGTAGTGTGTTTTAATTCCTTTAAAGTTTATTATTACAACCGATTAGTGTGTGTGCAGTAATAGTTCACTTCATTTAAATGGTTTGAGTTTTCAGTATGCTGTAATGTCACAATGTTGCATCCATAACTAATACTGCATCTCCTTTAACAACTCTGGTGATGTCGTGGTGGGGGTGTGGCCAGTGTCATGTTGGCCACACCCCTATCATGTTGACCACACCCCCATGTCCCACTTTGCCCTTGTTAAAAGGTGGCAACCCTGAATGGGGGGAATATGCTCCTGGCAGGCAGGCAGGCAGGCAACCTAGGTGTAATAGTAGGTGGGGAGATAGTGGAAGGAGTGGGTTATAAATGAAATCCTGTTAATGGTTGGTAAAGAAGGGAGAGGGAGTATATGTATATATATATATATATATATATATATATATATATATATATATATATATAAAGCTAATTAATTCTAAATAGAGCTTCATATATATATCACTAAATGTAAAATATCAATATGACGAAGTTTGTATAAAGAAACAAACATTTTAAGTTCTTAATATAATTTTGTGCTGTGCTTCTAAATACAGTAGTTGGAATTTAAAATTAAAGCAAAACAGTATGCTAGGTTGTATTCTAATTTACACAAGTGGCTGTTTTACATATACAAAAGAAAGTACTGGAATGTCACTAAACAATTAGCACATCACTGGCACCTATACAAGCTGAATTGTTATCACACATTACTGGCATTCTTTCAACACAATGTTTATTGTTAGGTCTCCTTTAAAGTGTGATAGAAAGCTTCATGTAAAATAATACATGATAACCTGAGAAAATACCTGCATATGAAATGTTGGAGTCATTGCTCTATCTCTAATTATGCTTTGTTACTCTCTTCTTATTATATTTAGTAGTTATTTGCTGATTAAAATAACTTGCTAAGTCTTTATTTTAAAATGCAGGTTAAAAATGAACATTTGCAATTGTCACAAGTTTATCTGTAAATGCAGAATTTCTGAACAGATATCTGTATTTTTAGAAATATTTGAAAGTTTGCAATTTGTTTTCTTGATTAGATGGCTGTGAAAGGCTTATATTTAATGCTGAAATGTTTAAATCCACTCACAAATGCTGCAAACATTTCAGTGCAGGCAAGTGGAACTAGACAGCCTATTTTTACGCCTTTAACATAAATTTAGCTTTAAAAGAAGTTGTTTAGTGGTGCAAGCACTTTTGTGAGGCTTTCCAAGCTTTAAAAGGTTCTATGAATTGTTATTCTTATTTATTTATTTGATATATTTTATTTTAAAATATTTGATGTTAGTGTGACAAAAAGAGATACTGCCAGCACAGCTATCTAGAATTTTATAACTAATCATATGTCATTTGTGAATATCAACATGATTTATACGCTTGTGTTACAAATGTATTATAACTGTATGTTGTCTTTCTATCAAAATGCTGGTAGAGACGTGTGTGCTGCAGGGGAATGTAAAGTACTGAGCTTAAAGATGTATCCTCAGTGTATCCTACTGGAAAAGAACAGAAATGTATGTACATTATTCTAACTATGTAAATGTATATATTCTAACAATAGAAACTGGAACATAGAAGGTTAACACAAAATGTCAGAAAAATAGTTAAAATTAAATTATTTTTTAACTGCGCCATAAAAGATAGTGTCAATGCAGCAAGGAGACAGGATGTCTAAAACTAGGGAGCCGTCTGCATTGTCTAGTAAGTGTTTTATTCTTTTATGCCTTCCAACAGCTGCAAAGGTCTGAGGGCTATGTATTTTTCACAGGTAGATACTAAAGGCTGGCAGTTTATAGCAATGGGGGTTTAGCTTGGGAACTAAAGTCAGATAACAAGAAGTGTTGTCATCCTGCAAGCTACCCCAGCAGTAATATTTGAGATATTATTTTAAGAACTCTCTGAGAAAGACAGAGCATTCTGTATTTTTCTTTGACCTGACAACATCAGCTGGAAAATCCATTCACCACATCTGCCTTGCCTTGCTCTGTAAGTAAGTTAATTAGGGTACAACAATTTATTTTAACTATAGTCAGGAATATAGCTGAGCTTAATTTACAAGCTTTTCTTTATTTATTTGAGACTGTCCTGCAATGTTGTTTTAAATATTTCCTGTGATTTTGAGCTCTGATGTAACTGTGATTATTTACTGAGTACTTTCTTGTTCTTTTATTATTTATTATTAAATATATTTAAACCTATCATTACGGCTGATCTTTGTGAGACATATTTAAGTTCTGAGAGCACTTGCATATTTATTTGGTGACACTGAGGGCCACTCCTAATAGCCTTGCTCTTGGTCAAACTACCATTTGTATTGATAGTAAGATTATATAGTAAGATTGGACACCCTTTGTTAAGGGCCTTAAAGTAGCTGATAAGGAGTGACTGGTGGCAGTAATAACTACCTTATGGTCTGGGCAGAAGGGGGCATAGCTAGTAAACCTGTGCCAGCTTTTCCCAGGTGTGTGTGTGTGTGTGTGTGTGTGTGTGTGTGTGTGTGTGTGTGTGTGTGTGTGTGTGTGTGTGTGTGTGTGTGTGTGTGTGTGTAAATCAAACCTCAAAGAGTGTATGTGTCAGTTACTTGGGCAGGGACACAAAGCACTGGTTGGGCAGAGAGGGTGCTGGAGGCCTTGGCTTGGTCACTCATCTGAGATCTCATCTCTATAGCTGTGTCAATGGCAAGGAGAAAGAAACCAGCCCCAGACTGACTGTGGTCTCTGTGTGCTCTTAAGGGAAATTGCACTTGATGCTGAGAGCTGCATCTGGAAATACTGTGTGCGTACCTGTTATCCTCCCAGTGTATACATTCCCCACTGTTGTGAGTGGTGAGGATTGAGGCTCCTTGATTACTGAGCCAGTGGTGGGGTGTCACAGTTAGATTAAATTCCCAAATGCATAAGCAAGATAGTGAACTGATTGCAAGAAATGAAAGTATATAATAAAAAGAAGGAAGTAGAATAATGATTTCCTGATATATATGGGATGGTATATTTGTCCTTTCAAGCAACATAGTACATATGGATTATAACTGAAGTACAGAGTTCCTGTAAATAGTAAATGGTATGAGATAGATAGTATAAGCAGGAATAGGTTCATAGGTTCATAGCATGATACTAGGCTATTGGCCAGGAGGCCCTTATAAGCCTAGACAAGAATTTTGCCCATGTTCCTTCAAAGAAATAAAGACACATAGACATGTATATAATTAGTAGATTGTTATATAAATAATTTTATACATAGTAAATAATATATATATTAATATGCAGCTTCTTGACTTTATAATAACAAATGTGAAAATAACATCTGATAACCTTCTTTTTATAGTCTAAGGATTAAGAAGTGGTTATAGGAGAAGATGGGAGCAGTTATAACTAATCTGGCTTATTTAAAATGAAATGGGACTTAAGTAGCATTTTCTCTCTTTCTTAATAACATATAGAAGAGCTTTCTTGAAATGATTCATATTAACCTAGAGGACATACATACACAAAGCAGAAGGATGAGCTAAGTGTAGTTAGTGTAACGGGAAGGCTGAGATGTTGTTTGATTTTAACAACAAACTAGGAATATGTTATTCAATAGAAGAATGTTTTAAGGTTATATTGTCACTATTTAAGTTCATTATGTATACATCTCTGAATTGCAACTCATCAGTCACTGTTTTCAACTGAGAATCACTACTAGTATAGTTTGTTTTAGTGTGCCAGTAGTGATTATATGTTTCCGGGATTTTCATTCTTTGAGGATATACAATCCTGGAGTTAGTATCAATAAATAAGAAGGATGTGTCAGGCAAATTTCTTGCATGGAAGGTGCTGGGACTCTTGACTCCGTGCAAAAATGCTTTTTTTCTTATCTGATTGAAGATTCTTCAAATAGCTTGTTTTGGCTGAAACTACAATGAATGTGGACACATTCAGATGTAGTGGAACCATCTCCATCAATAAAGAGGACTGTAATAATGTCAAAATCAAGTGTTCATAGGTAGGAACTAGGATAGCTGACTTTGCATATCATCTTTTTAACCCCATCCACTTTCCCTTAGTGAAAGTCAAACCCTGTATTTCTTGTCTATGAGGTAAATGCCTTAAGCATTGTACCAACCCCCAACCATCTAAATATGACTACAGAAGTGACCTAAGCACCCAAAAAGTTTCTTGACCTGTACAAAACACTGTCTATGAAACACTGTCAATAAACAAAGGCAAAGACAAAGAATACTTGCACACTAATCAATATGTAAAAAGCACAGGTGTACACATCTTGTTATGGGCCTGAGAGAATGGAAATGGCTGAAACATTCACCACCTAGGAAATGGAGTTGTTACTGTGAGCTTACATGCACATGGCATGCACATCCTGGAAAAAAGTGAAAACTGAAAGGCTTTCTGGGAGCAGGCATGGCAAGGAGTGGTGCAGGACAAATTGCAATGGATGGCCATAAATTGAACTTTAGTTCTGGTGCATCACAGGGTCTGCATTATGATACTGCATGCCAGGAGCAAGGCAGAGTACATCTCCATGATAAGGTCCACTACAGGACATGGGTCACCAACACACAAATGGCTTACAGTGGTGTAAAAGTGCCTGGTAACCATGCTGCAATCTGATAAGTGAAGCATCACAACTGGCAGTGGGTTTGACATGGGATGGGGGCTGGTAATGACCTCCTGAGTGTCTGTAGGGTATGCACCAGTTTAGTATTAGCATGTATAATTCAAGTTGTACACTGACATGCATGTGAGAAGGGGCTGTTCAGAAGAACAGCTAGACACATCTGGTATCCAGGTAGATTGGACTGCAGCTACAACAAATGTATTTATTTATTTTATTTATTTTATGTTTGTTTACTGGGAAAGTCCAACTGGGTGCAAGCCCATTTTCAGCGGAGGCCCGGGGAGAAAAGCTCCAGCAGTACAATCTGTTGCTCAATTTGACTCCATATAATAGCAATCCACTTAAGTTCTACACAATACTTTCTCTCTGTACACACACACACACACACACACACACACACACACACACACACACACACACACACACACACATACACACACACACCATACATAAATATTTATCTATTTCTGTCTTTATTTTGAATTAGAAACTTGAAGTGCACCTAAAGTGAAGCAAATGACAGATAAAATAAGGTTACTATGATTATTCCATTCTTTGCCACAGCATGTAAAGGAATGTTTGTTGGCTTTTCCTGGTTAGGGTCACCACAGTAGATCACTGGTCTGCAGATTGATTGGCAGTGCTGTTTTTATGGTGTCAGTTTGCCAGCCTGGCGCCCAATCTTCAAAGAAGGCACATGCACACACACCTACCTGTATGTCTTTAAAGATTCACTCAACCGCAGGGAGGGCATGCAGACTCCGTACAGAAGGTCTTCCAGCCGCATGTAATATTTTGAAATAATTTACTTGTTTTTGTGGATTATGATGTACTAAAATTTAAATTAAATATTAGCCATGGTGTTATGTTTTTTAAATGCCTTTACTAAGTTAACACTTGTGACATAGGCACATTTACATTTATATAAAAGTGAGATCATGGTATACTAATCAAACTGTATTAATAAGTTAAAATTAACAAACATTATGCTTCATATATATTGGTATATATCACACAGCCTAAGCAACATTACATAAATTATTTAATTCCTACCCCCTCTTTTTTTTAAACAAGAAACATATTTGTTAAAGCCGTGGTGTTATGTTGTTATACATTTTCCAAAATTCCTGGTTGTCTGTATAATTTCAGGGATTTTCAGTATTGAAAATGTATGTTTTCCAGAAACATGCACTGTCTGGGATGTGACTGGGAGCTGCACCCTGGAAGTTGATGTACAAGATGTACAATTTCAAACATATTTGCTATGCCTTTGTCCTTATACATATAGACACATTAGAAAATTTAGTCAGTGGTCATAGCTGGGATTGCAAATATTTTGTTAGTGCCAATAGAAAAGCCTCTCCATGACATTACATTCACTTAAGGAAAGCTCTTCTGTTTCCCTGGCATTAACTAATCCTTAGGAAGTGATGTAAGCATGTAAACTGAAACAGCAACATTCTGACCATCATAACTTAGTTGTTTCGGCTGTGTTCATTGACAAATATTCACTGACAGCCTTTTATGTATAAGTCTTTCATCTCATGCCTTAGTGGCAGTTACACATAACAGTGATTGGGGAACCACTAGATATCAGGGATAACTCTTTCAGTTCTTGCCTTATTGGTACCTGGGGTCAGGAATGGAATACTAGCCACCAGGGATAAAATCTAACATTGTGCCTTAAGGACACTTAAAAACAGGGGGAGGAACAGAGGGAGGAACATAATCCACAGGGGATAGCACTTAGCATTGTGCCTTAATGGCACTTGTTAAAAAAAAAAAAAAGATGATGCCAGTCAGTGGGACAACTAGACACCAGGGATAATCTGTATAGCAATGTGAATGACCTGATAAATACCTCCCTGGACTACATGAAAAGAGGCATTGAGGAGCTCTCGGATTATGTAGCCCAGATGGGTATGAACCTAACCCAGAACAGCATCCTATCAACACCCAGAATGATACCACAGTACAAGCAGAAAATGATTGATTTCAACAATTGTCTAAGTTTCTGGTGTCATTCCAAGGGGATCCAGTATCTGTCTGCCTAGGATGACATGATTGACAGACCTCAATGCTTTTCCAGAGATGGCCTGCATCTGTCACCCCTGGGTTTCCGGATACTAGCCAAGGCTCTTGCCAGCCCTATAGTGCCTTTTTTAGGCTGTGTTCCAAAGACCAAATTATCACTGTAACAGCTACAAACAAATGCAATCTGCGGGTCATGCTGCTCAATGCTAGAAGTCTAAATCTCAAAATGCACTCGCTCGAAGCACTCCTTAAAATGGGGAACATTGACATTTGTGCTGTAACAAATACCTGGTTCAAAGCAGCAGAAAGCACCCCTGCAGTACCAGGCTATAACTCATTCCACACCTTTCAGCCCCAGAATTTGGTCTGAAGCTCCAAACGTGGTGGTGGTGTTTCCATATTCATAAAGGATGCACACACCTCCAGACTGGTAGCCCAACATAAAGCATCAGAGATACTTCAGGTGCAGCTAACACTGGGTAAGACAGTAATTCAGGTCATTGCCTGCTATAGGTCCCCAGCCATGTTCCAAGACTCACACTCCACATTCCTAAGCACCCTGGAAAATATTAGGATCCAACCTAACACTCTCATACTGGATGACTTCAATTACCCCTCCATTAACTGGGAACACTACTCATGTACCAACACAATTGCCCATCATTTCCTGGAATTCATTAATTCCAATGCCCTGGACCAGGTCATTTTTACCCCCACTAGAGGTAGCAACATCCTTGACCTGGTTATTACTAACATGGATGACCATTGCTTTACACCAATAGTCAACTTCTCCCTGGTTAGATCTGACCACAAACTAATCACCTTGGAAATCCACATACCCCCCCCCCCCAATTGACCAATTGCATAATTTAAGTTCTTCTAAGAATTTATTAAGGTTGAAGTTTTTATTTCTTATTGTTTTATAGGTGGGTAGATGTGGACATTCAACTTTATGCCTAATAGTATATGTTAAAAAATTATCACTTAGATCTTCAGGGAGAGTACCTGATTTGTACATGTTGTTGAGGCTATTAATTAGTATCCAGTCTAGGATACTGTTGTTATTGTTAGGCTTGATAATCCTAGTAGGGGAGGTTATAGTTTGTGCAAAACCAGTTATTTATTTATTTGCAAGTAATTTTTATGTAGGTTTGCATGGGTGGTTGGGGTCTCTGCAGTGCAGGTATTCCAATCTATATTGAGGTCCCCTAAAACAGTGGTCTCTTGGGGGTATGCATTGGATAGCCAGTAGAGGATGTCTTCTAGGGTCCTTGAGTTATTTCCTGGGGGAATATAGGCACATACTATGTTTATACATTTATTTTTATTTATTTGTAGTTTGGAAATCATAATTTCTGCTTTGTTGAATATAGGTGGTTGAAGGTTGTCTAGAGTAACATTTAGGGTGGTTTTATAGAGAACAGCAACCCTTCCCCCTTCCAGGTAGTACAATCTAGCCTGAGTATATTATACCCTGGAGGTAGAATTTCATTATCTGACATAGTTGGCTTTAACTATGTTTCGGTGAGACAAAGTATGTCGGGGGAATAGGTAGTCAGGAGGGCATGGAGGTTGTGGACCTTATTGTTGATGCTTCTAATGTTTAAGTGGCAGGCCAGGAGTGAGTTGGGGGGGGGTCTATTTAGGCTTTGTCTTATATTTGGGCTGTTATGATTAGAGTTAGTGTTGTCTGGGGATGGTGGCCCAGGGTGGGGTGGATATCCCCATCAATAGTAAGGGTGTGAGGCAAACTAGCTATGAGCTTTAGAAATTTATTTATCAGTTTTTGGTAGTATTTAGTTTTGGTGTTAACATATCTGGGTATTACAGGGTGGATGTTAGCTGGGATAAAGGAGTTGGCGTCGATGGACATGAATGAGTGGGCAGAAAGGTTTGAGAGGATTGGGGTGGTAATAAGGCATTTGGGATGGTTGAATCCCATATGGGATTGGTTTTCATAGATGGTGAGAGAATAAAGGGTTCATAGGTTCATAGGTTCATACTAGGCTATCTGCCCGAGGGCATTTACAAGCCTAGCCCATAGTTTTGTGGCTTACGCCACCCCTTCAGTATGGGGAACTATACCCATTATTTTCCTGTGCCTCTGTTGAGCAGTGACACTGAGGTAATCCCTGGTGTATATCTGCGATCTCCCATCCATTGGTCAAGATTACTCTTGAACAAGGCCAGCGAGGTGCTCTGCCTCACATATACCGGGATTTTATTCCACAGCATAGGGAGTCTTTGGGTGATGAATCTATCACTCCAGCACGTCTTATTAATAGCCGTGTCGAGGTTTAAGTCTCCCGCCCTTGTGGCTCTGACGGATCTAGATTTTTTGAGGTGAAGCATATTCATCAAATCTGGGTTTGACATGGCCTTGTATGTTAGGCAAAGGTCACCTCTGAGCAAGCGGTGGCGACTGAATAGAGCTGGAGTTCTTTCAGTCGGGCAGCATAGGACAGATGTTTGAGACCCTTTATCCTTTTGGTGAGGAACTTTTGTGGCCTCTCCAGCTGCTGCAAGTGTCTGGTCAGATGCATTCCGAATGGGGCATTGTACTCAATCATTGGTCTGATGAGTGATGAGTATAGGGAGACTATGACCTCCCTTGATCTAGATGAGAATCCCTTCATGATAAGGTGGGCAATGTAGAAGGTCTTCCTAACTACTTTAGCTACATGGGTGTCGAATGACAGACTACTATCAACCTGGGTCCCCAGGTCCCTGATAACTTCTTCTGTGCTCAGTGGATTGCCACCTATTTGGTAGCTAGGGGTAACCTTGTTTTTCCCGAAGGGTATGACTATGCATTTTTTGGCATTTAACTTTAGGCCATGGCTCTGGCACCAGTTATCTGTTTTTGTGAGACCCTTCTGAAGGATATCTGTGTCAGATGTGTTTTCTACTATGGCCAGTTTGCAGTCATCTGCAAACTTTGTCAGCCATAACCCTCCTGTGTTTGCTTGTACTTGGAAAAGTAGATGCCAAACAAGAGTGGGCCCAGGACTGAGCCCTGTGGTACACCACTTGTGACAGGCTTTGAGTCTGACATGGCGCCAGCAACTCTGACCCTGTGGGTTCTGTCACTCAGCCAGTTTGCAACCCATCTTGTGATGTATGGGTTAACATTTAAGCTGATAAGTTTTTCAATGATACCCGAGTGGGGTATTGTATCGAAGGCCTTCGCCAGATCGAGGTAGGCTGTATGGACTGCCTTTCCCTCATCAATGGCTTTGGTGACTGTTTGAAAAAGTCAACCAAGTTTAGAAGGCATGATCTGCCTTTGACAAAGCCAAACTGGGATGGATCCAAAGTCTGCAAATTCCCTATGTCTTTATTTATGAGGTCCATTATGATCCTCTCCATGGCTTTGCAGATAAGGCTTGTCAAGCTAATGGGCGGTAATTTCCAGGGTCGGTGGAGGCACCGCCTTTGTGAAGTGGGACCACAGTTGCAGTGCGCCACTCCCTGGGTACGTATCCAGAGGTAAGACTATGATTAAACAGCTGTCCTAGCTGTGGGTTTAATTCCTCGTTGAGTTTGTGGAGCACACAGCCGGGGACACCATCAGGTCCCATGGATGCTGTGTTTTTTGCTTTGGAGAGAGCAGTTCTCACTTGGGCGTTCCAGATGTTTGGGGGGCTGCAATCGCTTGGTATAGATATCTCTCCTTTTGGGGGGGGGGTGGTTAGTAAAGGTAGGGTGTAGAGTACAGGTGGTATTTTAGAAGACTTAGTAAGTATTACAGACATAATGGGGGGAATATGCTCCTGGCAGGCAGGCAGGCAGGCAACCTAGGTGTAATAGTAGGTGGGGAGATAGTGGAAGGAGTGGGTTATAAATGAAATCCTGTTAATGGTTGGTGAAGAAGGGAGAGGGAGTATATATATACATATATATATATATATATATATATATATATATATATATATATGAAGCTAATTAATTCTAAATAGAGCTTCATATATATATCACTGAATGTAAAATATCAATATGACGAAGTTTGTATAAAGAAACAAACATTTTAAGTTCTTAATATAATTTTGTGCTGTGCTTCTAAATACAGTAGTTGGAATTTAAAATTAAAGCAAAACAGTATGCTAGGTTGTATTCTAATTTACACAAGTGGCTGTTTTACATATACAAAAGAAAGTACTGGAATGTCACTAAACAATTAGCACATCACTGACACCTATACAACCTGAATTGTTATCACACATTACTGGCATTCTTTCAACACAATGTTTATTGTTAGGTCTCCTTTAAAGTGTGATAGAAAGCTTCATGTAAAATAATACATGATAACCTGAGAAAATACCTGCATATGAAATGTTGGAGTCATTGCTCTATCTCTAATTATGCTTTGTTACTCTCTTCTTATTATATTTAGTAGTTATTTGCTGATTAAAATAACTTGCTAAGTCTTTATTTTAAAATGCAGGTTAAAAATGAACATTTGCAATTGTCACAAGTTTATCTGTAAATGCAGAATTTCTGAACAGATATCTGTATTTTTAGAAATATTTGAAAGTTTGCAATTTGTTTTCTTGATTAGATGGCTGTGAAAGGCTTATATTTAATGCTGAAATGTTTAAATCCACTCACAAATGCTGCAAACATTTCAGTGCAGGCAAGTGGAACTAGACAGCCTATTTTTACGCCTTTAACATAAATTTAGCTTTAAAAGAAGTTGTTTAGTGGTGCAAGCACTTTTGTGAGGCTTTCCAAGCTTTAAAAGGTTCTATGAATTGTTATTCTTATTTATTTATTTGATATATTTTATTTTAAAATATTTGATGTTAGTGTGACAAAAAGAGATACTGCCAGCACAGCTATCTAGAATTTTATAACTAATCATATGTCATTTGTGAATATCAACATGATTTATACGCTTGTCTTACAAATGTATTATAACTGTATGTTGTCTTTCTATCAAACTGCTGGTAGAGACGTGTGTGCTGCAGGGGAATGTAAAGTACTGAGCTTAAAGATGTATCCTCAGTGTATCCTACTGGAAAAGAACAGAAATGTATATACATTATTCTAACTATGTAAATGTATATATTCTAACAATAGAAACTGGAACATAGAAGGTTAACACAAAATGTCAGAAAAATAGTTAAAATTAAATTATTTTTTAACTGTGCCATAAAAGATAGTTTCAATGCAGCAAGGAGACAGGATGTCTAAAACTAGGGAGCCGTCTGCATTGTCTAGTAAGTGTTTTATTCTTTTATGCCTTCCAACAGCTGCAAAGGTCTGAGGGCTATGTATTTTTCACAGGTAGATACTAAAGGCTGGCAGTTTATAGCAATGGGGGTTTAGCTTTGGAACTAAAGTCAGATAACAAGAAGTGTTGTCATCTTGCAAGCTAACCCAGCAGTAATATTTGAGATATTATTTTAAGAACTCTCTGAGAAAGACAGAGCATTCTGTATTTTGTCTTTGACCTGACAACATCAGCTGGAAAATCCATTCACCACATCTGCCTTGCCTTGCTCTGTAAGTAAGTTAACTAGGGTACAACAATTTATTTTAACTATAGTCAGGAATATAGCTGAGCTTAATTTACAAGCTTTTCTTTATTTATTTGAGACTGTCCTGCAATGTTGTTTTAAATATTTCCTGTGATTTTGAGCTCTGATGTAACTGTGATTATTTACTGAGTACTTTCTTGTTCTTTTATTATTTATTATTAAATATATTTAAACCTATCATTACGGCTGATCTTTGTGAGACATATTTAAGTTCTGAGAGCACTTGCATATTTATTTGGTGACACTGAGGGCCACTCCTAATAGCCTTGCTCTTGGTCAAACTACCATTTGTATTGATAGTAAGATTATACAGTAAGATTGGATACCCTTTGTTAAGGGCCTTAAAGTAGCTGATAAGGAGTGACTGGTGGCAGTAATAACTACCTTATGGTCTGGGCAGAAGGGGGCATAGCTAGTAAACCTGTGCCAGCTTTTCCCAGGTGTTTGTGTGTGTGTGTGTGTGTGTGTGTGTGTGTGTGTGTGTGTGTGTGTGTGTGTGTGTGTGCGTGTGTGTGTGTGTATAAATCAAACCTCAAAGAGTGTATGTGTCGGTTACTTGGGCAGGGACACAAAGCACTGGTTGGGCAGAGAGGGTGCTGGAGGCCTTGGCTTGGTCACTCATCTGAGATCTCATCTCTATAGCTGTGTCAATGGCAAGGAGAAAGAAACCAGCCACAGACTGACTGTGGTCTCTGTGTGCTCTTAAGGGAAATTGCACTTGATGCTGAGAGCTGCATCTGGAAATACTGTGTGTGTTCCTGTTATCCTCCCAGTGTATACATTCCCCACTGTTGTCAGTGGTGAGGATTGAGGCTCCTTGATTACTGAGCCAGTGGTAGGGTGTCACAGTTAGTTTAAATTCCCACTGATAAAATGCATAAGCAAGATAGTGAACTGATTGCAAGAAATGAAAGTATATAATACAAAGAAGGAACTAGAATAATGATTTCCTGATATATATATGGGATGGTATATCTGTCCTTTCAAGCAACATAGTACATATGGATTATAACTGAAGTACAGAGTTCCTGTAAATAGCAAATGGTATGAGATAGATAGTATAAGCAGGAATAGGTTCATAGGTTCATAGCATGATACTAGGCTATTGGCCAGGAGGCCCTTATAAGCCTAGACAAGAATTTTGCCCATGTTCCTTCAAAGAAATAAAGACACATAGACATGTATATAATTAGTCGATTGTTATATAAATAATTTTATACATAGTAAATAATATATATATTAATATGCAGCTTCTTGACTTTATAATAACAAATGTGAAAATAACATCTGATAACCTTCTTTTTATAGTCTAAGGATTAAGAAGTGGTTATAGGAGAAGATGGGAACAGTTATAACTAATCTGGCTTATTTAAAATGAAATGGGACTTAAGTAGCATTTTCTCTCTTTCTTAATAACATATAGAAGGGCTTTCTTGAAATGATTCATATTAACCTAGAGGACATACATACACAAAGCAGAAGGATGAGCTAAGTGTAGTTAGTGTAACGGGAAGGCTGAGATGTTGTTTGATTTTAACAACAAACTAGGAATATGTTATTCAATAGAAGAATGTTTTAAGGTTATATTGTCACTATTTACGTTCATTATGTGTACATCCCTGAATTGCAACTCATCAGTCACTGTTTTCAACTGAGAATCACTACTAGTATAGTTTGTTTTAGTGTGCCAGTAGTGATTATATGTTTCCGGGATTTTCATTCTTTGAGGATATACAATCCAGGAGTTAGTATCAATAAATAAGAAGGATGTGTCAGGCAAATTTCTTGCATGGAAGGTGCTGGGACTCTTGACTCCATGCAAAAATGCTTTTTTTCTTATCTGATTGAAGATTCTTCAAATAGTTTGTTTTGGCTGAAACTACAATGAATGTGGACACATTCAGATGTAGTGGAACCATCTCCATCAATAAAGAGGACTGTAATAATGTCAAAATCAAGTGTTCATAGGTAGGAACTAGGATAGCTGTATTTGCATATCATCTTTTTAACCCCATCCACTTTCCCTTAGTGAAAGTCAAACCCTGTATTTCTTGTCTATGAGGTAAAAGCCTTAAGCATTGTACCAACCCCCAACCATCTAAATATGACTACAGAAGTGACCTAAGCACCCAAAACGTTTCTTGACCTGTACAAAACACTGTCTATGAAACACTGTCAATAAACAAAGGCAAAGACAAAGAATACTTGCACACTGATCAATATGTAAAAAGCACAGGTGTACCCATCTTGTTATGGGCCTGAGAGAATGGAAATGGCTAAAACATTCACCACCTAGGAAATGGAGTTGTTACTGTGAGCTTACATGCACATGGCATGCACATCCTGGAAAAAAGTGAAAACTGAAAGGCTTTCTGGGAGCAGGCATGGCAAGGAGTGGTGCAGGACACATTGCAATGGATGGCCATAAATTGAACTTTAGTTCTGGTGCATCACAGGGTCTGCATTATGATACTGCATGCCAGGAGCAGGGCAGAGTACATCTTCATGATAAGGTCCACTACAGGACATGGGTCACCAACACACAAATGGCTTACAGTGGTGTAAAAGTGCCTGGTAACCATGCTGCAATCTGATAAGTGAAGCATCACAACTGGCAGTGGGTTTGACATGGGATGGGGGCTGGTAATGACCTCCTGAGTGTCTGTAGGGTATGCACCAGTTTAGTATTAGCATGTATAATTCAAGTTGTACACTGACATGCATGTGAGAAGGGGCTGTTCAGAAGAACAGCTAGACACATCTGGTATCCAGGTAGATTGGACTGCAGCTACAACAAATGTATTTATTTATTTTATGTTTGTTTACTGGGAAAGTCCAACTGGGTGCAAGCCCATTTTCAGCGGGGGCCCGGGCAGAAAAGCTCCAGCAGTACAATTTACATTGTTGAAACGTACAAAATGTAATCTAATATTAATTTTTAAATATAACGCAAACAGCAAATAAAACAATATATGAAAAAGTTAATGCAGATATAAATGTATGCAAAAATTACTGAAAAATCTACAGTAGTAGCTACGAAGATCACAGATGCAAAGAGGTAGGGGAAGAGAAGAAATTAAGGAAATAAAAGGTAAGGATAAAAATTAAAGCATGAGGAGACAGAAAGTTAACCAGGAGTGATACAGGAACAGAGCCAATTATTGTTTAAATATTCTTTAAGAAGGAAAACCCAGATGGAAGATAGCTGGAATAAGTTCACCACTATAACTGAAATAAAATAAATCTGCAACAGTATAAAATCCACTGATTTAATGTATAAATGTGAGCGCTTTCGCAATGGTCAACATTGCTTCATCAGACATATGACTAGCAAACAGATAATACTTATATATTCTACACCAAATTCAAACTAACCAATCCTATCACATATATAATTAATATAATTCATAGGTTCATAGGTAGGTACTAGGCTATCGGCCCAAAGGCCTACGCAAGCCAAGCCAAAAAGGTTCCCTGGCTTACGCCACCCAAGAAAGTTATTTTCCTGTGCCACTGACGAGCAGAGACACAGAAGTGATCCCCGGGGTGTATTTCCTATTTCCCATCCACTCATCAAGATTTTTCTTGAAGAGTGCTAATGAAGAACTTTGCTTGACATAAAAAATTACCATGGTTACTACATGCACAGTGAATACAACTACATCATGACTTATAAAAATGTCAGTGCTAAAGTATATATTCTAATACATGTATACATATATAAAAACATTAATATATAAAAATACATTTCAACTTCCTACCCTACTGATATATTTAAATTATTATAGTGTATTGGAATCACTTTAGTTTTCTAGATTTTAGGGCTGGTTTAAGAGGGACACAGTCATTCAGACCTAGCCCTCTGTGTGCTCCCAGTCTCAGGATCCATTGAACTTCCATATTTTCTGTCAGATTTACTAAATCCCCCATCCTACTATTTATACTATTTGTACATGCAACACTTGAAACAGAAATGTATGTTCTTCACTCTTAGACAAGGTGTGCTTCACCAGGGCACTATATTCCTGCCCTTTCCTTGTGCAGTATAGGTGGTCCCTAAGTCCTTGAGGCAGCGATTGGTCTTGCCTACATAGAATTGGAAACATATTTTACAGTGGGCCACATATACCACATTACTTGTGTTACAGTCCGCTGAGGTTCTAAATTCCCAAAGATACCCTGTCCCAGGATGTTTAAAAAATCTAGATTCATCAATGTATATACATTATATACAGTTTCCACATTTATGAGTACCATAACTTGTGCTCTCTATCATCCTAGCTATTCTCGGATAGCAGAGCTGTTGTTTTAAATTGTTTCTATTTTTGAAAATAAAGTGTGGTTGTATGCCTACTATGTTAGTAGTATCATCATCCACTAACAATATATGCCAATTCTGGTAGATGATGTTTGTAAACTTTTCAACATCCATTGTATATGGCAGCACTATAGAAGTCTGAGGCATTTCTTTATTTTTATTCTTATCTTCAGACTATTCCCCCATTGCTCTCTCTGAATAATATGGTCTGGCTTTCCCTTTTCTTTCCTTATGTACATTATAGCATACTTTATCAGTTTCTTGCCTATGATATCCCCTAGTCAAAAATCCTGTTTTTAAGTTAGAAAGTTCCTTTTCATAAATTTCCTCTTGAGAGCACAGACGTGATACTCTCATTGCCTGCCCTTTGACAATATTGGAAAAAATGTGATGACTGTGCATACTATTCCGATGCAATGACGTTGGACTGTAGCATTGTTGTAATATCTAAAGTCTTTTCGTTTGCACATTAATAACACCAGTGACTTTTTGCAATTCACAACGAACCATTCTGTACATAATATAGACTTTCTGGATGTCACTATCTATAAAGAGGAGATGGGTGGTCTACTAAGCTACATGGGAAACAATGCTACTGTCCAACATTTTTGCATCGGAATAGTATGCACAGTCATCACATTTTTTCCACCTATATGCCACCCTCTCCCTCTATTCCCCAGACATTGTAATATTAACAGAAACGTGTCTAAAACCTAACATTAACAGCAATGAAATCACAGCACTAGACTATAGCATACTATGTAAAGACAGGATAACTAAGAAAGGAGGAGGTGTACAATCCTATTCAAAAATCACTTATCACTTGATCTTGTAGACATAAAACAGTCTGATTTTGAAAATGTGCAAATAATATTTGCTAGGCTTAAAATCAACCCCTATAAAAGTATAAATATCCTCATACTACACTGGATATCTAACTCCCTTCCCAAAGAGACAATCCTCATAGGTGATTTCAACATTGACTGGCTAACATGCTCCTCCTCTAATCCAGCATCAGATATTAACCTACACGTCTACCCAACTAATCACATCTCCTACTAGAACAGATAAAGCCTCCAGGCGACAATCATATTTGACTGTACCTTAGTAAACAACCCAACCCTAATGTCCCACTCAGGATGTCTCCTTGACAACCTAAGTGACCACCAGCCAACCTTTCTCGTTCGCGCTAAAACCCATCAAATTCACCAGACCACCTACATTCAAATCAGAGACAAAAGGAATTTCAATGCCAATAACTTTATTTCCTCCCTCGAAAGCTACAACTGGGAAACTCTCAGGCAGCTACCTCTAGATGAAGCAGTTAACTCCTTCAACTCCACCTTCTTAAACATCTTCAACCATCATGCACTACCAACAACCATTAGAGTTAAATCAAACTATGCTCCCTGGATTAGTAAAGAATGTAGATCTCTTCTTAAGACCTAGGATAAGGCCTGGATACAATTTCACAAAAATAGATCCCACTTAACAAGACAAATTTACATTGAATTATGCAATAAAGCCAAAAAAACTAATGAAATGGGATAAAACCAATTACTACTGTAATATTTAAATAAAACACCAAAATAATCCACAAAAATTCTGGGCTGCAGTTAACACCATACTACACCCTTGTAAATCAGCTACTCCCACTCCATCAACTCCCAATAACACAGACAATGTAGCAACCCAGTTTAATACCTACTTTACAGAGTCAATCCAAGCCTTTGCAAACTCTCAGCCCTATTACAATGACCCTACTCCTGTCACAAACCAAAATACCACCCATATCCAAACCTCCACCAACCTGTTTTCATTCCAACCAGTTTCTGTAAACACAACCAAAAAACTGCTCAAAAAACTCAAACCAACTACCCTAGCAGCTGACAACCTCCCTGAGAACTCCTTTAAACTGCAGCAGAAGGAATAGCCTACCCAGTAGCCATTCTCATAAATATATCAATCACTGAAAGCCTGGTCCTCACTATTTGGAAAATTTCTCACATTATACCCCTTCACAAAGGAGGTAACTCCACTGAGTTAACTTACTACTGCCCCACTGCTATCTTATCCCCCCAGTCTAAAATTTTGGAAAGAGTAAAATTGCTTACAGATACACAACACGGCTTCTGCCACTCTCATAGCACTACCACAGCCTTGATGTCTTTTACCAACACACTTAACCATCATTGGAATAATGGGCAATATGTATCTGCTATTTTCCTAGACCTATCCAAGGCCTTTAATATGGTTAATGACCCAAAACTAATCAACATCCTCTTCTCTCTAAACCTCTGTACCTCTTCCATCTCCTGGCTCCAAAATTACCTTGCAGGACATCAAAAAGCCACCCTCTGGCAGCAACAACTATCCTCCCTCCTTCTGGGGGGCATAGGAGTTCCCCAAGTTTCCATCCTGGGGCCTCTACTTTTATCTATCTTTACCAATCAACTCCATACCTCCATGCCTCATGCCACCATAGTCCAATATGCTGACAATTCATCTCTGATATGGTCAGCCTCCTCTCTTCAAATTCTCCACAAGCACAACCAGAAATCTTTCCTATTGGCTGAAAATTGGCTCGCCAGCCTCATCCTTAAGCTAAACAAAACAAAACTTCTCCTCTTTCATCCAGGCAAACCCCCTCCTCCCTAATCAATACCCCCTCCCTATTTTTTAGGATCTTATCCACAAACAATACCATCATTACCCCCTCAACCCACACAAACTGCTAGGTGTAGAAATACAACAATCTGAAATTTTATATAAATATTGCTCAAACCATTATAAAGGTCCCCAAGAAACTCTGTCTCTTGTATAGGAACAATAAATTCCTAACCAAGAATACTAAATCCACTATTGCCCAAACTCACCTCCTATCTACTCTCTTATATGCCTCCCCAGTATTAACCAACTTCCGTAAAACAGACTTTACTAAACTTGAATCTTGCTGCAATAAGATAGCCAGATTTGCAACTGGTGCTTCATATAGCTCCCATTACTGCACATCACTTATACCACTAAACTGGCTTGAACTTCTGCAATTACTGCACTTTAATTACCTTACCTTCACTCAGAAAATCCTCCGTCACCCAGATAAAACTCCTGCTCTTCGTAATCTCTTACAGCCATACAACTCCTCTAGACATCTCCGCTCTTCCAACAAATCCCTCCTACTATCTTCAAAGCAAACAATGCAGCCGGAGAATCATTATTTTCAAACTACATTTCCAAACTATGGAATAAACTCTCTAGCACTCTTACTCCCATCTGCTCTATCCCACAATTCAAAAAGCTACTCAAAACACACCTTTCAAATTATTGGTTCTGTCTCTGCAACTCTACATGATAATCCAATTTCCCTACCTCAGTAGCTAAAATCCACTTTTGTATGTCTTCCCCAGGTCTTGAAACTGGGACTGGCTACTGGATTATATCCGGGCACAATTATCACTCTGGTGCAAGAACTTATGTATTCCCTCTCTCTTCAGCTGTATTCTTACATACCCTCTCCATATCCACTGTCTGCTTACATCATTGATCAATACAGTACAGGATTATTAAAACCAACAGCTATTTGTTATCCATATTATCCAAGACATATTGGTTACATATATACTACTACCTCTTCATGTAATTATAGCCTTTCACTCACTTTGTACAGCATTGTATTCTCTTGTATTATTTTGTACTAACTGCTGTTTTTTTATTACTTGCTATTCCTCTGTATTATTTTTTGTATTTTGGCATTTTATTATTTTGCATTGGTCTGTGATTTATTAAGTAAATGTGGAGCTTTTCTCCCTGGGCCTGCACTGAAAAAGGACCTGTGTCCAGTCGGACTTTCAGGTAAACAAATATAAAATAAAATAAAAATAAATGTACAGGAATAATATTGGAAAGTTTCCAGAGTACTGGAACATATTGCTCAGCAATGGCATGATTAATAAGTAATAAGATTGGGTATGAGAAGAATCGGCAGCAAGTTTAAGAAATCCGCTCGAGAGTTGATCTACAGCAAGTCTGGTGGGTTTTAGTTGAAGAAGGAGTTTTTTAATGTATGTAGTCTGAACAGGATGAAATGAGAAGGTATCAGATTGATGAATAGAAGTTGTGGGGGTGAATAGAGGAGTATTGTTATTATTGTTAGTTAAGGCCTGAATGGACTTTACAAAGTGTGAATTAAATTGGGCTGCTATGCTAATGTTAGAATTAAGGGTGGTAGATGAAGGGGGCATGGTTTGTCCAGGATTTAGAAGTTGTTTAACAGAATACCGGAATTTCTGAGGGTTGTTTTAATATTTTTGTTGGATGAGGGTGCAGTAGAATTTTTTATCTAAATTAATATGCTTTTTGGCTAGGTTTCTTAGTTGGCGAAAGTTATGAAGGGAAGCTTGGGTTTTAGATGATTTATCCATGCTCTGTCTCTTTGTTTCATTATAGTTAAGGTGTCTTAAGTTAATGAGTAAGTATGGATTTGCAGCAAATTTTTCTAATACCTGCTAGCATGTTTTGGAAGTTTAAAAATGAGTAGGTGAAATAATCAGCAGCTTGATCAAGGGGAAGTTGTCTTAAGGGGAGCCAGTTGTGATGCTTTGAGAAGGAATTAAAAGTATCTGAGGAGAAGTGCTTTTTGGTATGGACATGTTTATAGATGGTAGTTTTAGTTGGGTAAGCTTTGTGCCTAATTGGATAGGTAGGGGAATGATCACTAATGGAATCTGGGAGCCAGCCAAACTGTGAGCAAAAGTTTGGGTGATTACAGAGAATCCAGTCTAGTATCGAATGTTTATTATTGTGTTTGTCAACCCTTGTAGGTGTAAGATGAGTTGTGAGAACCCAAAGAGTTTGATATCATTTATTGGATTTGTAGAGATGCATGTGGACCAGTCAAAATTAAAGTCACCTAAGATAATTATTTCCTGATTGTATGTAGTAGAGACCCAGTTAAGCAGGTTTTCTATGATAACACTGTTTTTTCCAGGAGGGAGATATACTGCTATGAGGATAATGGACTTATTTTTGTAAAGTTGAAGGAGTTTTTTAATGTATGTAGTCTGAACAGGATGAAATGAAAAGGTGTCAGGAGATTAAGATTTCAGAGTCATTAGCTAGTAGAGGGGTAGACTATAGTTGTAGTAGGTGAAGGTTATTTTTGTATATGATTGCTAAACCACCACCACATTTATGTAATCTATCAGCTCTAAGAATATTATAATCTTGGGGCAGAAATTCTTCATTTTTATTATGGTTCTTTAGCCAATATTTAGTAAGAATTGTAATGTCTGGGGAATATATTGCCAAGGTTGCTTGAAATTCAGGTATTTTAATACTTCTAAGGTTAATGTCAGATGATGTGCATGTAAAGGGAGATTAATTTAGCAGAGGAGAGGTATGTTGTGAGGGGTGTTTGAAAGTAAGTGTTAGGTCCAGGATTAGGATGAATGTCACCACTAAGATAAAGTACATAGAAATTTATTAAGATGCAGTGTGAGGGCTTGATAATGAGCTCATAGTACTTGCGCAGTAT
Source organism: Protopterus annectens (assembly GCF_019279795.1). NCBI lineage: Eukaryota > Metazoa > Chordata > Ceratodontiformes > Protopteridae > Protopterus > Protopterus annectens. Next base: position 1,347,595,762 of record NC_056731.1, read on the forward strand.
ATGTCAGGGTATTTGATTTGAAGGGTATTTTAGAGTATAAAATTGGATAGGTGTGTTATAGAACAGTTGACAAGATATAAAGATGTAGATAGGCAGGTAAGCTGTATAAGAGAATACAGGAGTAGGTGGTATGATTGTATATTGGACCTGTAGATGGTGAAAGGAGGTAAAGTGATAAGGAGCTGTGAGTAAGGAGATGAGAAATACAGTAAGTAGCAGCATAATTAGAAATGGAGGGGTTAGAAAAGAAAAGAGAGATGGGTAATGAATAATAAGGTAGCAGAGTGGGTCAGGAGATAATAAAGATAGAAGAGAGTGAAATAAATTTAGGAAAGTAGAATTGCTTAAATGTGAGTTAGGTTGGGGTAGTTATGAAAGAAACAGTTAGGATTGAAAAGCAGAGTTAGCAAAAAATGGGTGATAGATGGGAGGGATAAAATTGCTATTGGATGTAATAGGTTGAGAAAGGAGAGGGTGTGGTTATAGAAGTATAAATCAGAGGTAGGTGGGGGTGGATAGGATTAGGGATAGGGTAGGGGTGTGGCGTGAGCCCAGAGTGGGATGCAATCACCCTCAAACAGACATGAGAAAGAAACAGAAAAAGACAAATAAAACTATCTCCAACAATGGGAAAGGTAGGAGAATAATAGTTTAAGAATTAAGTTAAAGTAGTAGATGAAGGGAGAGAAACACATAAAAAACCTAAATGGAAGAAGAGGCCTATAAAGGATGAAGATAAAAATCTGAGACAGTAAGTGAGAGAGAGAAAAAAGAGAAAAAAATAGGAAATGTGTATAGGAAGAAAAGTCAGTTAGTGCAAAGATCGAGAGCTAATGTATTATATGCCTGTAAGACTGGTCAAATGGGAAGATAGAATCACAAGGGGCAGGGGATAGAATACTGTAAAAGGAGAATAGGTAAACAAGAATCCCTGGTAGCGCACTCCCAAAATCTAAATGAGTGTACAATAGTTCCAGTAGAAAACACTGAATGTCCAAATAATAACAACCACAGTATTAAGGTTTCCAGTTTTGCATATGGAGGAACCAGGTCACTGCAGAGTGTGGATGGTAAAGCCACAGAAGATATACTACAAAGTCATAAAGCTTGGGAGAGTGTAAATAGCAGTTAGTAGATTTAGGACTCTGTTAATGTAAAATGATGGACAAGGGTCACTTAAATATGGTTGTCAAATGCTGCTGGAGGGGAATTTCAGAGTTGCAGAGCTTAGGGAATTCAGGCTTTGAATGCATCCCCAAATGTCTGATCAATGTCCATTAAAATAGTACTTCCAAGATGGGTGCTACAAAATTAACAATTCTTCTGCTCCAGTTTTGTCCTCAGATGTGATCACTTGATGCTTAAATTTGTAGATTAAGTGCTGACTACTTCAGTATGTGCCCATGTACTATTTACATAAGGGTACAGCCAAGTCTAAGATATGTTATCTTTATGATTTTATAGGTTACACTGGTGGAAATTCCAGTACAATAAGACAGCATATGCTTTAGGTCAGCAGGTCACCTGTGGCTGACGGTAATGACAATGTGCACATAAAACAACTCCTGCATATGAGGTGATAGTAGTAGTGAAGGCTGAATCATTGGCATGACTGTTGTTTACCTGCTGGACACCCCATCAGTGTGAAACCAAGCCAAGCTACTCAGGCATTTGTCAGCCGCATTCCCTCTGAAGTATGAGCACCCATCACAGGGCAGAAATGCTGTTGGTGGCTGCCACTATTATAACTGCAGGTCTTCCCCTGATCTGGGTACCACACTTGACTATACCTCTTAACTTTTTCTGGTTTTCCAGACCATCCCTGATTTTTCCTGTCCCCATAACCATTTTTGATTTTCTGGTAAGTCACTAAAGATTACAGTCAGTTAATAATAACAACTGCTAGAGTTTCATACTTCTGATTGGTCAATGTATGCTGAGCAAAATCTGTTACTCTATTAACTTTGCAAGTTAATTAGAGTAATATCTAAACCCTTCCCTGATTTTGGAGCTTTCTTACCCTTTATTTTTGGTTTTGTCCAGAATTCTAAATGAACAAGTTGACAGATATGCACGTGGCCTCAATCAGTGGAAGTACAGTTCAGAGACCCAGGCACATACAGGAGCTATACACACCATGGCAGAGATGGTGAACATTCTGTATGGTCTGTATGATGTCTTACAGGCATGGAATGGACTACAGGATAACCTGCAGATCATACAGAATGACATGGCATACAGAGACCCACCGCAAACATGCTTGCTGAGGTCATTAGTAGCCCATGCAGCATCCATGAGGCTTGTGGTGAATGTTTTATGTTGTGCCTTTACAAGCTGTACTAAGAGGTTATGTTACCTGATGGGCAGTAAAGATTAGCCTTTCATAGATGGCACATACTGTTCCAGAGACTACATCACTGTCCCCCCTCACCATGGCAGCTACTGTACCTTGGCATTGGCAGTCTTATGATAATGGCCCACAATTTTCATCTTGCACCATTATTGGGAGGCCTTACCAGACCAGCCACTAGTTCCCCATTGCATGTATACTCTGTTGGCACTTACCAAGCCTTGCCATGGTCATCCTCTAGGTCATAAATGCGCACCATCCATTAGCTCCCATCATTGGAAGCCTCACTGGAATTCCACTACATGCTCCTGAAGTGATGCACAGTCCCTTGCATGGAATATATCTAGCCATGATACTGCAGGGCTGCATAGTACACCTGACCAACTTTATGACATAGAAACTTCCTCCCTAACACTACAGAATGTAATCCTTGTCTCCCCCTTAACCTGCAACTGGACTGAGTAGCTATCACATCTGCTTCCCATGACATTTACATTTATGATATCATTGCTGTCACCAGTCACTATGCCCTACCTCACCCTTGCAAATGATGGTGACTTTGTCCTGCACACCAATCTGACCTGTGTGGGTATGGTAATTTCTGATGCACAGCATGGCCAGTCAATATAATGTAATGTACAACTTGAGTGTGTTAATGCATGAATGTTTTTATTATGTGATTTGTCATAGTCCATAGTTGCAGACCAGATGTGACATATTTGCCAGTGCCTTAATGTAGCACACCCTCCTTTGCTTTGCATTGGGTGATGCTGCAACCTGCTACTTCACTATTCTGCATTTGTCTCTTCCCATTCTGTTTCATCGGGTCTGTCAGGCAGGGCAGAAATGTTCCTCAGTTGTATCTGCATCTGTATTAGCACACACACTGCATGACATGGCATACAACATGAATTACTAACTGCAGGTCTCATCTCTGTACTGCTGTGCATCACTACCTCTACCCATCAGTGTAAATATGCACCTTACGGAGTCTGAAAACACATTTAACGTTGTTCCATGTCTACGAATACATGCTACTATACACCATCTCTGCCATTCAGCTGGAGGTCATTATCCATGATTCCAAGGCATATTTTGTGCCATCTGCAACTAACACAGAACAGTGGGCACCATTATGTGACCGGCTGCCTACTTTCATGCCAAAGGCAAATATTGGCTTATGCAGCTGGCAGTATGTGCCTATCAACTAGTACCCTGAAGGATATCACCCTTCAGGAAATGCTGTTTGTGAAAGAGGTCTTGCATATGCCAGATGTGCAAATACAGGCACTGCATGGATGATAGATAGACCTAATCATGCCACCTGGTAGTTGATATAATTCTGCAGTCCACAGAAACCATAGATGCTCCTTCAGATGCTGACATATCAAGTAAAAACTGGTGTAGGAACTGCAAAAACTTTAACATGCCCCCTGTTGGACACTGAAAGGTCCCTATAGAAAGACTGTTTAATGCTATATAAATCTGTGTGTCCACTAGTATAAGCAATCCATGCAGCCCACATGATTCTATGTGTGGTGATTCAGTTACTAACTTCCATATGATTGTCTAAATACTAGCAGTTGACAATGTTTCACATATAACTTTTTTCAGGAGACTAATATTCCAGTTGTAAATTGACTTCCTTTGAATAAATTATCAGTTTGACTAAGTGAGAACATTTAAATATTTCTTAATTTCAGACCGTGAAACTATTTCTAATCTAAACTCAACAGTAAACAGCATTACTTTCAGGTCCCCTTCAAAAACAGTTGCACAGTTTCAACAAGGTTCAGTTCCTAATATTAACCACTAGATGTCAGAATTACACAACGATCCACTATATATATATATATATATATATATATATATATATATATATATATATATATATATATATATATTTTAATCTTTCAGTTAAACTTTTCATACAGTTTCAGTCCAAAGATATCATTTAAACCAGGTGCCATCAGCCAATTCAACCTAAAAATCAACATAGTTTTCAAAGTCATCTATATGCACATAATTTTTCTGTAGCTATGTATAAAAAATATAAAAATATTTTTCATCTGATAAATGTATATATATATATATATATATATATATATATATATATATATATATATATATATATATATATATATATATATATATATATATCTTATCTATCTATATACAGCTATATATATATATATATATATATATATATATATATATATATGTATATGTGGCATTATTTTGTCCATGATTAACTGCAGTTGGCCATTTTTAGGTCTATCTGCTTGTCAGAAGTATGACGTAATACAAATTTCTAGCACTTTGAAAATTAAAGTACAATTACAGTAAAAATAATGGATTCTGGAACTTTTGGCAATAGGTTTATGTTTTTTTTTTCCCTTCAGGAGAATGTGCCCCCAGACCCCTGCTGCTTTATATACACTGATTCCAAGATCATAGCAGCTTAGAATACAGTCCTCAGACTTTCAATGAGCGTCCTTCCGTACGTGCAGCCTACACAAGCTGGGCATCCAACTGGCCATCATACCAACACACCAAAATATATACCACTAAGGTCACGTCTAATTCTTCTTCCTGGTGCTATAGAACTTAATCGTACCAGATTGCTCATTCACTCCAACGCAAGACCATACTTATGAGCTCCTTTAATGCTTGCAGTATTGGAAAGAAGTCCCCACAACCTGACAGTTGCATTCATGAGCATTATCCTGACACTGTGATCATACCTGAATTGCAGTTAAAGCAGGATAGCAAGCTGCAAATAAGTACATATGTATTCTGTCAATATTTCTGTACTCTAATGCCTCAGATAAGGACTGGTAGAAGAGTGTTGTTACCTGTAATCTGACACGGTCTTACTGAGCTCATCACATGTTGCCCTCATACGTCTGACAACGAGACAAACCATAAATTGTTTAATACTATTCCAAAGCTATCATGCTCCCATTTAATCAATCACCCATGTCCTGTATAGCAGTTGTATACAGTGTTTCCAATCTGGTTATAGGCTATAAAAGTTATCATCCTGGGTGTCATCAGCCCAAATTGGAAAAAATATGGCAGAACTTCTCTGAAGACATGCTAAACAGAATGTCACTATACCAAGTGGCCACTGTTTCTTCAAGCCCAAACCAAAACTCAGCCAATAATACAGTTCTGAACTGTGACCTTACCAAATTCCTGCAAAGATTATCTCCTCTAGTTCTCGCTCCTCTCCTTTATGGTAACGATTGTACTGTCATCGCTCCCTTCTTCATTATGGGTAAAAATGCCTCAGTTTTACTGCCTAATTTAGATCCTTAAATGTTAAAATGAGCCCTCCTTCTAATTTGGCTTGACTGGATTTGCATTAGAGCACAGAAGGATTAATGCACAATTCTGGCTATATATATTTTAAATATCTTACTGCTTCTTCAGCATAAGTACTTTCCAACAATCACTAGGTGGATAAAATGTTTCCAACAATATTGCATAAATTCTGACAAAAAGTCATTAATTCTGAGAAGGCTGATTTATGATGCTAGCTTGGTAGAATTTTGCAATGCCAGTAATCTGCTTTTGTTAGTATATGGCAACTAACTGAAAATCTGAAAAAGCACATGGCTTCACTGAACGGAAACAAATAAATGATTTAAATCCTAAAATTTCTACAGCACATCAATGTTAAACATTCTTTATCTGAGCAAAAGGGCTTAAATAGTGACCAGAAAAGCTATGGATTAGTCTAGTATTTGAAATTAAATAAAAGTCAGTTAGTGTTTTACAAGAAAATCATTTAATGCATAAAGAAAAAAAAAAGTTATAAAAACATGGCAAACTTGTAATTTAAACATAAGAGGGAAGGAGTTATAATATTATGAAAGAAGAATGCTACAATGTCAAGAATAATATCTAAATATAATGACAGAGAAGGAATACTTGCTATGGTAAAAGTAAAATATCAAAATAAAAGTTTTACAGTACCAAACATGGACTGGATTCTGGGTTTAGGAGCCAGGTGTATTAAAATCACCAATACATTTTATTTGATATTATGGAAGAGCATCTAATATTAGGAGGCAAGTTTAGTTATATATTAGGAGGTGCTTGAAATGAACCAAAAATATTAGATTTTACTAAGGCCTTAAAACTGGAATAGAATTCGGCATCTAAAAGAAGACAATTCACAATTTTTATTTATTATTCTTATGTATTTAGAGCAGAATTGATGACTGAATATTTTTTCTCAAGATCTCATGACCAAAATCAATACTTTTAAGATAATCTCAAAGCCTTTGCCAGAGCATAAGCATTACTTTATAATGTATCTACAAACTATGGAATACTGGCTATAGTTAATAGAATTCTGGCCTATATAACCAAGATAAAATAATTTAAAGATTGGCTAAATAGTAGAAGAGAATATTTTATGTCCTCAAATGACAAAGGTGATATTAATTCAAACATGATATGGGTGTCAAAATAATTTTTGTATGGGTAAATGTATTTTGGTAAAGAAATAAGCTAGTGGAATGGAATAATGAGATTATAGATAAACAAAAGAAACTGGACATTTCCAAATTTGAAGTTCAAAATGGACAGTAAATATTTTTGGGATTTAGTTAAAATTTTAAACAAAAAGTACCAGCAATTTATCATAAAACAATTGTTATGTAGAAAAACATGAAATTGTTTTCCTATTCCATCACTTAAGATGTGATGCATAACAATGCAAATAATTAATTAACCTTATCCTGGGTCAATACATTCTCTTTACTATCTCAGTTATTTTTACCCCACCTCCATCGACCTTGTCAGAGACATTTTGTCTGAAATTTTCCTCAATGGATGCCTCCAGAACTCTGTTCACCTGACTGCTCTGGCTCTAATTCTATTCAACTAAACAGGTTATTGCATCAGTTAAGCCTGCAGCAACTTGTAAGGGAACCAACTAAATACAATAATAAAACTGGTAACCATATAATATTAGATCTTGTAATCACATTGATAGCTAATCACTGTAAAGGTATCAACATCCTTCCCAATGGTCTAAGTGGTCACTGTCATGTGATTTCCTACTGGTCCTTTAAAACCACAAAAGCACTCCCTCAGTTGATCATAAATAACATGGACCTTTCCTGATAATAAACTTAGGATTCTTGCCAAGAATTTGCTCAGCATTGATTGGTCTCCCTTACTCCTCATTCAATATGTTAAAGAAGCATTATTCCTCTTCATAAACGCCCTCAGCTCAATCCAAAACTCTTTATTTCCAACCACCCACAGGAGACCAAGTGGTCACAAATGTCCCTGCATTACAATTGAAACAAGGAATATATTTAGAATAAATTTATTTAGAAAAATATTTAGAATAAAACAAATTAAAGTACAGCCAAAAACATTGCTTACATACAATCATACAAACCAAACCAAAAGTCCAAGGTAACTCTCAGAGTCAGTCCTCACCTTACACTGATAGTTTTTCAGCCCTTCTCACTGTGGGGAGGGATCCATAAGTTCCTGGTTAATCCTGTCCTGACTGCTCTCTTCTCCATTCTCTCTATCTGCCGCTCCCACCCCCACCCCCCGATTATCTTCATTAGTCAGCCCCCTCCTAGGGTGCCATCTTTAATCAAACTCTCTACTACCTGACTCATTCATTTCATCCTGTAGCTGTTGTACCTTCCCTACCCCTCTGTTTGTTGTTTCTGCACAGCAAGTAAGTTACTTTGCATTACTGTCCTCTTATTACTGTTAGCTGCTGATTTATTTGGTTATTACTGTTAACTACTGAGGTATTTGATGGTGCTAAGCTGTAACTGCTGTTCAGATCTCCTATATGTTTTGAGAGCTAGCTAATGTTTTAACTTACAAACTGCTTGTTGTTTTATCTTGTTTTATGAAGGTAGAGCTTTAATTGTTGAATATCTGACAGGCATCCTGCTAACTGTTTTGCTAAGCTGTAACTGCTGCTCAGAACTCCTATATGTTTTGAGAGCTAGCTAATGTTTTAACTTACAAACTGCTTGTTTTTTTATCTTGTTTTATGAAGATGGAGCTTTAATTGTTGAATATCTGATAGGCATCCTGCTAACTGTTTTGCAGAGGTCATTCATGTTCTGATTACATTTGTAAGCATTCCTATGGCATGCTACTGTACTTAGAAGACTTACAGGCTGGACTTTATAATTGCTTTTATAGAAGGCTAAGTGAACACAATTCATGTTACTGTTAGTTCATACTGAATAACATTGCTCTAGAATTATTGTCCTAAAACAGCCATACTTTGCTTTGTGCATTATATCCTGTGTGTATTCACTGAAGTATACAATTGTTATCACTGGACGTAGAGGCTGTATGTTACTACTGTTAGTCTGTGGTTTTACAGAGCTGATACTGCATGCACTATAATCAATTTTATTTATAATGTATGCGATATAATTAATTTTACTCTCCAGCTCTATTCCTTGCATGCTCTCCATTTTACATTTTTGTAACCTTTGCACTAATTCTGCCTTATTTACCTTTATTTTTCAGTTGCACAGATTTCTTTCCTGAGTGACCACCCCCCACCTGGGATTCACTGCATAAAACAATGTCTACCTTCTCCACTGAAGCTGGCTATCTTAACTAAGTAAAACATCTGAGAAGCAAGAACCTGACTCCCTCCAGCTTTTCAATTGTAATAGGTGAAATACAATTTAGGTTTTGTAAACTGTTGAGGCTTAATGGTGTATGCACAACAACAGTGAAGGGATCTAGCCAATTGCTACTAAATTGGGCTATGCTACTTTGAATCAGCCTTATACCTCACACAGTGTTCCAGTCCCAAGCATTTACTTTTTAAGTTGGTAAAGTAATTCCACTCCCTCCTTATTGACTACATTTGCTAGTATACCCCTAGGATCCAATTAAAATAAGCCTGAAAATTGGTGTAAAATTAAAAAAGAATAAAACAAATTAAAGTACAGCCAAAAACATTGCTTACATACAATCATGCAAACCAAACCAAAAGCCCAAGGTAAATCTTAGAGTCAGTGTTAGCCCCACTCCGCTTGCCCTCACTGTGCTCGGCTCACTCTGCTCCCATCCCTGCCCCCAAATACCACTCACCCCCACTAGTGCTAAATTTAAACCAGACTTTGCCACTCCCTTGCCACTCCCCTCCTGCTAAGTACCAATCAGCACCTCACACATCATTGAGCAGCCCTGCCCCCTTAACCCATTTCCTTCCCTCTCATTCTTCCACACCCTGTTAGCACAGTCAGTCATCAAATTTGGCCCGCCCCCTATCAAAATGCAAACAAGCAAAAAAAACACTAATTACCCAAATGCCTATACTGTTTCTATGTTACCATCTCACTGCCTATGAACAAACACTTGACCATTATATTCACTACCCAAATGGTCAAACAGACACCCATGACTTTCACACATAACACCAAACACTTTACCTTCCCCAGCACATCGAATATACCACCCTCTATAAAATACCACCCCTGTACAGCCACAAAACATAATACTCCTAAAGACAAATACTATATAAAGCTTATAAACAAACTCCTAAAGCTCAGAATATCCTGTCACTATAACCTTATAACACATGGAGACATTCATCCCATCCCTGACCCACCCACACCCAATAACCTCCACTCGTCTACCACAACCCCCACAGTCAAGCTACCCATGAATACTCCCACTAGTTCCCTCCTAGCATTTCACCTAAATATTAGTAGTATGAACAATAAGATTCCCAACCTGCACACCCTCCTAGCAACCCAATCCCCAGACATTATGTGTATTACGGAAACCTGGCTAAAACCCAGTACTACTGACAATGAGATACTACCTCCAGGATACAATATTCACCGGTTAGACCATGCTACAAGGAAAGAAGGTGGAATAGCAGTCCTTTACAAAAATACTCTAACTGTTAATAGAGACACCATTCAACCTCCCCAATTCAATAAAGTGGAACTCCTCATAACCAAGCTACAGATTAACCAAAACAAACACTTGAACATCGTCTGTGCATACATTCCACCAGGCAACAACCTAAATACCCTAGAAGATCTCCTTTACTGGTTATCCACTACCTATCCCCAAGAAACCATAGTTCTTGGTGATTTTAACACCGACTGGCACCCCTGGTCCTCCAACCCCCCCCCACTCATATAAACTTATCTGGGTTTAAACAGACCATAACCTCTCCACTAGGATAAACAAACCAACCAACAAGGAAAGTATCCTAGACTGGATCCTAGTTAATAACCAACCCCAACTGTACACAGCTGGTACTCTCCCTGATGACCTCAGTGACCATTGTCTAACCTATATCATAAAACATAAGGCAGGAAACCCTCACCAGCCCAAATATAAAACATTTAGAAACAGGAAAAACTTTGATGCTGCTATATTCCAAAATGAATTAAAAGCAGTTGACTGGTCAAAACTAAAAATCTAACATTAGAGGAGGCCATAGATCACTTTAACACTAAATTCCTAAGTATCCTTGATTCCCATGCTCCAGCACATACAATAAAAACTAGATCAAATACAGCACCATGGCTCACAAAAGATACCAAAGCTAAAATCAAAACTAGAAACAGAGCCTGGGCCAGCTGGAGAACAACCAAAGCCCCACTTGACCATCTAAAATATCGTCAACTCAGGAATGATACAAAAAAATCTATTTTACTTGATAAAAAAAGCTTCTACCAAAATCTCCTACAAAAACACCACAAGAACCCTCAAAAGTTCTGGGCAGGCTTAAATAAACTACTTTGTCCAGGTCACTCCACCACCCCAACCCTGGCTAACTACACCCATAGTTCCCCAGAGACCATAGTTAGCGCCTTTAATAACTTTTTCACTGAAACAATCCAATCCTTAGCAAATCAACTAACCCCCTCTAACTTAAACCACATGCCTAATCTACCCAATAATCACATGGAATTTAGCTTCCAATCAATATACACTAATTTTATCAAAACACTTCTAAAAAAACTAAAACCTACCACCCTCGCTGCTGACTTCCTCCCTGCAGAGTACCTACAAATAGCTACAGATGCCATTGCATATCCCATATCTGTCCTCATCAACAGAACCTTATCCGAAAATGCTATCCCCTCCCTCTGGAAAATATCTCACGTCATCCCACTCCATAAAGGTGGTAGCTCCTCAGACATATCCAACTATGGACTCATCGCCATTCTCTCCCCACTAACCAAAATAATGGAGAAATGTGTTACACAAGCAACTAATGCAATACCTTTCACAGAATAACTTACTATCCAACTCCCAGCATGGTTTCAGGCCATACCACAGCACCACCTCAGCCCTCCTTTCCTTTACTACTGCCATAAACCAAAACAGGAATGACAATAGGCTAACCTCTGCCCTCTTTCTTGACCTATCAAAAGCCTTTGACATGGTCAGCCATGAACTTCTCATTCTTTCACTAAAATCTATTTCCCTCAACAAGCCTGCTATCCAGTGGTTCCAGTCCTACCTGACTGGTAGACAGCAGGCAGTACTATGGCAGGGCAAACTCTCCAGCCAGTTACCTCTCACACTTGGTGTCCCTCAAATGTCCATACTAGGTCCACTACTCTTCTCTATTTTTATCAACAACCTCCACACTGCTATCCCTAAGGCCACCTGTATTCAGTACGCAGATGATTCCACTCTCATCTGCTCAGCCACCTCCCCATCCAACTTGCAAATCTTAACCCAAAATACATTTAACACTATCGAGAACTGGCTCACCAACCAACGCCTACTTCTGAACCCAAATAAAACTAAGCTTCTACTCTTCTCTCCCACTAGTAGATCCACAACACTTTCATTCTCTGTCACATCTAACAATGGTACCATTATTAACCCAGATAATCACACCAAACTGCTAGGGGTTATCATAGACAATAATCTCAAATTTGACCTACAGGTCAACAAAGCCATACAGACCATCAATAAGAATGGATCACTGCATAGAAACAAGACATTTTTAACCCCACTGGCTAGGACTGCAATAGCCCGATCACACCTACTCTCTACTCTTTTATATGCCTCGCCTGTACTCTCAAACCTCAACAAATCTGAACTAGGTAAGCTGTCCCATAGCTACAATCATATTGCCAGATTCGCCACTGGCTCCACCTATAGAACCCACCACTGCCAGAACTTTAAACAACTAGAGTGGCTTGAACTGCCCAGCTTAATTCAATTCAATTGACTCTTAATAGCGCACAAAATTTTGTACCACCCTGAGGATAGCCCCTCACTTAAAAATATTATTAAGCCATATAACAACCTAAGATCCCTACGGTCAGCCAATAAACTACTGGTCCAAACCCACAAAGCTAATAACTCTGCTGGTGAATCCCTGTTTGCCAACTTCATTGGCAAAACCTGGAATTCATTGCCAAACTATATAACCCTACAATCCTCCAAAAGTCTCTTCAAAAAAAAAAAAAAAACCTCAAACAGTATCTCAAAGTGAATTGGCTATGCCCATGTACCAACCCTGATTAAGTTACAAACTAAAAGCATATTCTGTAATTATCATAACTTGCAACTACATCACCAAGCTCTGCTTCCAATCTGATGTCTCTTACTTTTAATTGTCTGTCCATGAGAATTGTGAGTCCCAACTAGGGAACACTACTAACCCATTGTATATAATCACTTTGTTTTTTATAATTGTTTGCTAACTTCTGTGTAATCTATGTAAGTTTGTCTATGTGGAGCTTTTCTCCCCGGGCCTCCGCTGAAAATGGACATGTATCCAGTCAGACTATCCCGGTAAACAAATGTAAAATAAAAATAAATAAAATAAATAAAATTTAAACAGAGAGATGAAGCCTGGACACACTGGAAACACAATGTCTCTAATGCACAACTTCATCAAACTTATCGAACCCACAGAAAGCAATCTAGAATTGCTACCAACTCTGCAAAATCTTTATATTTAAGAGAAAATTAGGCTACATTCTGTGAAGACTACCTGAAAAGCACATTCTAGTTCATTCGTTTTCTTCTGTCATATGAACAATTGTAATACTATAAGGGCATAACATGTATGTCTTGTCTGCTCAGAAATAATTTTCTTTTTGTTTGTAATGTTTACTTTACCATGAGTCAAAAACTGTATAACATTTCAAGTGAGTTTTATATTTTATCCTTTGCAATCTATGTTTAATTGAAGACTACTATCTTGCACTATGTTGTGGAGCTTTACTCCCTGAGCATCCACTGAAAATGGACTCATTTCAGCCCAGTGGACTGTCCTGGTCAACAAAATCAAGTAAGTAAATAAATAAATAAAAGCAAACAACACCACCAGTTCTCTTAAACACTTTTGGAAAGAAATAAAACCCCTCATAGGTTACATATCCCCTGCTACTTCCATGACAAAAAGTAACACCACTTATAACTTCTTATCAGATGATTTCAAGAACTTTTTCATCTCCTCCATCCAGGTTACCAATTCTTTTTTTCCAATTCTCAATCCAAAATACACTGGATAGCAAACATATCCCCAAAACTCTATCTATCAGCAGAATATGCAACAGCATTCTGCTTCTCAGAGATCTCTGTCCAAGAAACTAAGAAACTTCTAAGAAAAATAAAACTATCTTCTGGAACCATTAGCACTATACATCCCACATTTCTCAGAAGAACAACAGACAAAATTGCAAAACCCTTACTTCAGGAAAGGTCCCACTTTTCTAAAGCACTATATTCTACTCCCAAAGACACACCCTCTCAAAACCCCAAATGATTTCATGTCAATCTGCAACCACTGCTCTCTAGCCAAAATCTTTGAAAAAATCCTGTACATATGCTCCATGGAACAAATTCCAAAGAAAGAGGTAATTGGGAACATATTTTCTGGGAGTGCAGTGAGTTGGCAGACTTTAAGGATTCACAAGGCCTTGCTGTCTCTAATTATGGTGGCTGTCAAAAAATCAGAATCTAAACCAACTATATTAGAAGTAATGAATATAGTAATAGAGATAAAACAAATGGAACTGAGAACTTTAGAAAAAGTTAGGGGAAAACTGCATAAGAAAAAATGTGAATTGTGGGAACAATACATATAGGGGAGGAATAAGCTTTAAAAGGTGATGGGACTTAAATGAGCTATGTAATGTCAGCATGAGAAAGATCGGGTGTGTCAGTGTGGTTTGTGATGGAAAATGCTTGCATCTAGGATTGTGTTGGTGTAGTTTGTTTTCATTTATATAAACGTATAATTGCCTATGTGGTAAGTAATGGTTTAGTAAAGATATTTATTGTTTAAAAAGGGGGGGGGCAGGAATTGAATAATTTATGTAATGTTGCTTAGTTTATATGATATATAGCAATATATGTGAAGCATAAATGAGGTTTGCTAACAAACCAATTTGTCCAGGGACATCTTCAGGTGGGGGTTAGTTAGAAAATAGTAATGGGATTAAGAGGGTAGGGTAGGTAAGCTAGTTGGGGGGTGTGAAAGGTTAAATGTGAAAGTAGGATGACTGGGAGGAAATTAGGTAAGTATAGAGAGGGGCTTAATGGGTTTTATGTCAGTGTAACTGGGTAAGGAATCACATTTTGGCATGAACTTGCTATACTGCAAGTTTATGTCTGAGACAACCTATAGGTAATCTATTGGACAGGAAGGCCTTGGATAGTAGTAGTGTATGGGAGGGAGGTGTAATGGTTGTCTATATTAATTGTTTTCCTTTCTTTTTTTGGTTGCTGGCTAAGTTTAATGATTGAGATATAGTAAGCCGGGTGGTGTGCTGAGGGAGTATAACCTTTTTACAATCCCCTTATCTTTCTTTAGTTGGTATTGCAAGGAATAGCTTTTATGGGTTTGTCTGCCCCAGTGGTGGACTAGGTAGTGGTTCATTGGTTGGCTAGATGTAATGTGTTTAGGGGTAGGTGGTCACTAAGTTTCTTACTAAGACAGACATTGTTGGGGTCGTCAGTTTGTCAGCAGCTCTTGATTGGAACCATTTTTCTTTCTTCTTCAACTATTAGAGTCTGTTGTCCAGTAGTGTGGTCAGGGTGTTGGCCCCCTTTGGTTTGGGGTTCGAGTCTCAGGGCATCATCGGCATTGTTGTTGGTAGATTTGTATGGGGGTTTCAGCAGTTGAGGAGTTGGAGACAGCTGCAAATATCTTTTCTCAGGCTTTAAGCTGCTGAGGTAGAGGTGCAGTCCATGCATGTGTGGTGGTGCTTGTAGTTTTTGCCGAGGGAGGTGAGTTTGAACTTCTTATAATCTGTAACCACTGTGTGATGCTCCCTACTTATAGTCCTAGAGCCAGGTAATAAATTGTTTATTGGTATATTTCAAGAGCATTATTTGTTAATAGCAAATGTCTTTCTTTAATATTTACAGGCAGAAATACAGTTGTGACCAAGAATATTCAACTGCATGGAGTTGTTGGGGTTAGTAGCAGTGGTTAAGGTTTCAGTATAGATGTATCATGGTCTGTGATTGAAACAGTTTCCTGGTATTTTAGGAGAGGGATTTGAAAGGATACAGAAATGTTAATGTCAAGTTAATTCAGATAGGAAGGCTAACACAAATAATGCCTGATAATTTTGATGGACTGCTATAAGTAGAATGCAAATAATTTCAGTGATTTTCTGCCATTAAACTTCAATTATGTCTGCAAAAGACAGCTTTTGGTACATTCTCGTACATAACATTATGTTATCAGCAATAATACATGTATTTTTAGGCAAGTGCAAAGAACAGCTCCCACAAGCTTTGTACATTAGGAACTGCTGACAGCATGATGCCCCACCACTGGTAACAGTAATCAATCCTCAGCACTAGTGCCAGTGGGGGACATACATTGGGAGGATGACAAGTACACACACAGTAAAGTGCAATTTGCCTTAAAAACACACAGAGACCAGAGTTAGTCTGGGGCTGGTTTCTCCCTCTTTCTTCAGATCTCCAATAAGACTCACCACTGGCACAGCTATAGAGTTGAGATCTTAGCTGAGTGGCCAAGCCAAGACCTCCAGCACCCTCTCTGTCCAACCCATGCTTTGTGTCCCTGTCCAAGTAGATGACATACACACTCTTTGAGATTTGATTTACACACACACACACACACACACACACACACACACACACACACACACACACACACACACACACACACACACACACACACACACACCCCTAGGAAAAGCTGGCACATGTTTAGTAGCTATGCTCCATTTTGCCCAGACTATAAGGTAGTTATCACTGCCACCAGCCAAACCCTTATCAACTACGTTAAGGCCCTTAACAAAGTGTCTCCAATCTTACTGTGTAATGGTGCTATTAATCCAAATGGTAGTTTGACCATGAGCAAGGCTATTAGGAGTGGCCCACAGTGTCACCAAATAAATATGCAAGTACTCTCAGGACTTAAATATGTTTCACAAATGTCATTCACAATGAAAGGTTTAAATACATTTAATAATAAATAATAAAATAACAAGAAAATACTCAGTATATAATCACAGTTACATCAGAGTCAAAATCACAGAAAATATTTAAAACAACATTGCAGGGCAGTCTCAAATAAATAAAGAAAACATCTAAGCTATGCTTCACTATATTCCTGTCTGAATCCAAGAGAATTACTATACCATAGTTAACTTACTTACAGAAAAACAAGCAAATATGGTGAGTGAATGTTCTTGTCAGGTCAAAGACAAAAAACAAAATGCTCAGTCTCTCTCTCTCAGAGACTTCTCAAATTAATATTTCAAATATTACTGCTGACTCCCCCAGGTGAAAACCTCCACTGATACAGCTAGCTGCATTTAGCATCTACCTGTGAAAATACATAAACAAGGACTTCTCTTAGACCAAAGGCAGATCCTGGAAGTCATAAAACAATAAACACTTCCAAGACAATGCAAAAAAAACTTCTAGTTCTAGACATTGTGTCTGACAATAATTGGTCATTAGACTTCTTGATTTGGCTTGTGCTGGTTGTGTGTCAAGTCAATAGTGCTAATGTTTTGGTGGTTTTCCAGATTGTTCTGGATTTGTCACTAATTGGTTATGAGCATGGTATGCATTCACTCTCATGTATAGCAGATGGAGGAGCCCTTTCATGTTATAATTGTTTTGAAGTGAAACACCAGTAGTTTGCCCTGGTCCAGGGTGACTCGTGGTTATATCTTTCTCCTCTGCATGTTTTGCATGTGTGATTTGTGTGCACTTATATTTAGGCACAATTTGCCCGAATTTATGATGAGGCTGGTTTTCAGATGAGTAGGAGTTTTCAAGATTTGCCACTTCACATTTTCTGAATCACCCATGGTTTTGGGGCAGGTTTTTACATGGGGGTTGGACTGGATGGCCCACAGACAGAACCCAGGAGTTGCCTTGGCAGTATGTAGCAGGGAGCATGTGTGTTGTCTTCTATTGAGTATGACAAATTTGCTAGGCTGTTTGGACTTCTTCTCGGAGATTGCAGATGTTCCCACAGATGGGTGTGGAATTGATTTGCGGGATTGCAATGGCACTGAGGTGCTTGGAGCTTGGCAGTGATGGATGCATTGATTGGGATAGCTCTTGCAGTGAGCAGCCTAGTCACTTTTGACAGGTGTACTTCTGTCTGTAGCGTTGGAGGTTTTCCCTGATTGTTTCTGGATTCGTCCCTAATTAGTGGTAAGTTGGGGTGTGTGTGAATGCTTATATGTAGGAGATGGAGGAGGCCTTTTGTGTTGTAGCCGTTGAAGTGCAGCACCAATATTTTGTCATTGATTCAGTGCAACTCATGTTCAGATCTCTCAGTGCAGTGCATTCTGAAAGTATGTTTGCGCAGGCATGGTGTAATATTAGCCATTTGAGGGAAGATGGGAAGTGTACCTCTCTGCTGTCCAGCTTTTTGCAGAGTGTCTGGATTTGGCATTGTGCTTTGGTTATTCCTCATAAAGCACATTGGGGAGAGGAAGAAAGAAGGAAGAGAAAAAAAAGGGAAATGCAACTCACTGATTAGGGAAAATGCAAGTCACCGATTATTCCCTTGTCCCTGCTGGGTCTTGGTTTTCCATTAATCAGCCACATGGTTGCTACTGACTGTCTGAAAGTGCGTCCTGCCATTCTGTTTGTTGCACTGCATTTGTACTTGCCATTGTATGCCGCTCATTAACTGTATTTGGTATTGTCTGCTGTAATGTTATCTGCGCAAACTAATAGTCATTGCTCATAGTATCCACAAGTTGTTGCTCCTGCTTGTGATGATAATGTATCACCATTTGGTGCTGGTGATGATTGAATTTTTAATTGTACTTCTCCGGTGTTTGACAACCATGCCTGATTGCTAGTTATCATATTGTATTCTGATATTGTGCTTCTGACATTATTATAGTGTATTTTTAAGCTGTTGTTACTGATTCACTGTGATTACAACCTTCTGGTGCATTTGTAATTTACCTGCTATTGACTCACTGTGATATAGCTTCTATTTTTTGCAGCAGCCATGCCAGATTGGTCAGCTATAATTGTATCATTCTGCATTTAACCTGCTTAACCTGCTCTCACTGTAACTGTAATTGTGTATGGCTACTGCTACTCATTATACTGTAGCGCTCTTCCTGGGTAAGCTGAACTAGAAGACCATACATTACAAAAACTGATCCAGAGCTCAGACTGTAATGCTGTAGCTGTATCAGTTAAACTGTGCCTGCCAAACCATTCTTCAGTACTTATGTACTTACTGTTTGTGTCAACCATTATACTTTTGTGTACTGTTTGTATCAACCACTATATTGTTTGTGTACAGCACTTGTGTACCTACTGTTTATATCAGCCACTATACTGTTTGTGTACAGCACTTGTGTACCTACTGTTTGTATCAAGCACTATACTGTTTGTGTAAACTGTGCCAGCTGATTTGACTCACTGTTCTATTTTGTGAAACCCATCTACTGTGTCTTTACCCTTACTTCACTGATTGTGTTGCATATCTATTTTACTGTCTTACTATACTAGTAAACTTACTTCCTCTTGAAATTAATATAAATACCCCTTCCTGCAATAAATTTTATCAGTGCATTCCTTACATACCAGATATCATGAACCATGAACTATGAAGCTGCACTCTTCCACACTATCTGTAGCCAGCCTGCTAGTACTAGGTAACATGTGGCAATGTAGCAATTGCCTTATACTTACTAAAAAACATTTGCTTCTTCCACTAGGTGAATCTATATGCGAGAAGTATAAATGCTTACTAATGGCAGAGGACAGTTTGTCTTCCAAACTTATTCCAAGTACCCACTCGGTTGTCAGTACTGACACCTACCTCACACGGCCATGTCACACCTAGTAATAAGTCAGCAAATAAGCCATCTTATGCTGAGGTACATAAGAAATCCATGCCCATATCTCAAAATCCTCCAAGATGTAGGTTGGGTAAACAG
The DNA here is from genome assembly GCF_019279795.1 of Protopterus annectens. NCBI lineage: Eukaryota > Metazoa > Chordata > Ceratodontiformes > Protopteridae > Protopterus > Protopterus annectens. The sequence goes on from NC_056731.1 coordinate 1,347,615,541, forward strand.
GATACTCAGTGACACACTTGCAAGCAAATCACATCTGTAGCAATAACAAACAGCAGAAGAAAAAAAACAGGTACAGCTCATCTGGCAAGACAATGCTGTTAAAGCAACAAGGCCAAGTAGACACATCTGGTAATGTCCTACTAACAGATGACCCTACAGTGAGAAACATGGATGCACTACTCACCAGGCTGAGCAAGGACAGGGTGATGGTAAGCTGTCTCTCAGTTGCCAAGATCTGCCATATCAGTAGAGCCCACAAGTACCTTCACCCAAGGTACAAATATGACTTCATCGTTGTGCATTGTGGAGTGAATGATTTGAGATACCTTACTTTGGCTCATACGAGGAGGGACATGGTGGAGCTCTCAGAATATGCATTTGAGATTGTTATGAACCTAGTCTTCAGCAGCATCCTTCCATAAGTAAGAATGAAGCCGCAATACAAGAAAAAGATGATTGACTTTAATGATTATTTAGTTATTGGTATCATTTAAGGAGGGTCCAATATATATCAGACAACTGACAGACCTACCTGCTTTGCTAAGGATGGCCTGCATTTCTGATGGTCCTCTGCACAAAGGTGGGCCATCTACAGACTTTGGAAACTACAGACCCATAAGTCTCACTATTCTCATATGCAAAGCCATGGAATGAATCATGGAAATGATCAATAATGACACTGTATATAACTTTGGTGCCTTTACATTATTAGTTGTGTATTGTAAACTATATAGTAACTATTTTAATACTGTACTGTACTTTTCATAGATGTTAACTGTGGAGATTTTCGCCCTGAACCTCCACTGAAAAAGGGCAATAGCTCAGCCGGACAAACCCAGTCAACAGATGTCAAATAAATAAATAAACAAATAAATAAATAAATGACATGGAAACCTCCAGACACTGGACCCAATCCAATTTGATTTTGGAAAGGACAGGTTATGCCTACCCAACCTGGTGGACTTCTTTGATAAGGTCACCAAAACAATGGAGGAGGCCAAATGGTTCACACTGCCTACCTTGACCTGCCCAAGGTGTTTGACACAATACCCAACTTGGGCATTACTGACCAACTCAAGAGGTTAGGAATAGACCCTTATTTCACCTGGTGGATAGCCAGCTGGCTCACAGACAGGACCCAAGTAGTTAAAATTGAGGAGTCCATCTCTGCAAAGAGGCCAATCACAAGTGGAGACCCTCAGGGATTAGTCCTGGGACCACTCATTTTTGGCATTTACTTCTCTGAAGTCATGGTCAAAGTCAATGACCTCCAGCTGACTAAATTTGAAGAAGATTGCTAATTAGGAACATATATTGAATCACCCATCGACACAAATGTTCTCCAGGAAGGGCTGACACAGACAAATAACTGGTGTCAGGACCATAGACTAAAATTAAATGCCAAGAAATGCATAATAGTATTCTTCAGGAAGTCATTCACCCCTGGTAAATATCATATTGACAAAACACCCCTAAGAGTTGATCCAATAGTTAGGGACGTGAAGACTCACATAGACAGTATTCTAGCCTTTACCATCACATGTCTACAGTAATGAGGGAATTATTCTGTGTTGTGCAACTTATAAACAATGGTATGGCATCTAGGTCCATAGAAGTCATTGCTCCCTGTATGGGGCATTCATCAGAGACCTATCATTGAGTACAATGCACCCTTTGGTATATACCTAGCCAGGCATATCTAACAGTTGGAACATCCACAAAGGTTTCTCACTAAAATAATACAGGGCATAAAGTAACAAGTCCTATGCTAACCACCTCAAGGCCCTATCCTGCAGTTTGTCTCCTTCAGGCTTTTGAGGGCAGATCTATGTCTGGCATACAAGGCATTTTCAGACCCCACCCTGATGGACCTCCTGTATATCCACAAATCAAACAGCTCCAGAATTACCCATTGTACAGACTTAAATCTTGCCTGTGATATAAGTAGGACCTGCTAGTGAGACAGGTATGCATCGCAAAGACAAACCCATCTCTGGAACAGGCTCCTCATCAATGTGAAGCGCAGCTCCTCCCTAACCCAAGTCAAGCATAACTTGGACAACTGGATGGGAAACAGGAAATTCATCCCTGGTTTGGCACCTGTGTCTCTAATGGACACAGGCAGCCTGTAAATGGTTAATCTCTGAGGCCCCTGCTTATAAATATTTCATCTTCCAAGCCCCTACTTACACTTATCAAGGGTACCAGAACTTGTCAGAGACTTGGGCTGCATGGCTAGGCTTAAAAAGGCCCTTGTGGCCATTGGCCAAGTAAACTCCTATGAACCTATGAACCTATCCCCATCCTCATGGCTTTCATATACTGGACAAATCTTTATCCTCCTCCAATGTGCCTTTTTTAGGCAAAATTAGTCTCCTCACACTACCAACATAGTCAAACAAAATCAAGATAATGTAAAAGTAGCCCCAGTAAGACATAGCACTCTGTATAGGCCTTCCTAGTCCTTGAAAATATAGATAACTGCATTGTTACTGAAACATGGTTTCAGTGTCGCAATAGCACCTTCATAGTGTGAGGTTTCAATGCCTACCACTTGTTCAGCCGTATTCCTTACAAGCCAGATTATATCAAGACTTAAATAAGGCATTATAATGACCTTGAACTCCTGCATAGCTTACTTACAACCAATAAAAATATATACTATATCGTAGCCAACTAGTGATCCACATCCCAAAAGGCATATCTAAACAAACTGGAATCCCTCCTCATTGGACCTAGTATTATTCATTTGGATGATTTCAACTATTCTTCCGTTAACTGGGAAACCTACCACTACCAGAAATAAGTATGCACAACAACAACACTTCCTAAATTTCATAAATGCTAGCTCTTTAGAACAACTATTTTACATTTTAACTACAGGATCAAAAATATTGGATCTAGTCCTCAGTAATATAACCTCACTATGATCTACATCTGCAGATTCCTCATCACTGGTCATATCTGACCACTGCTTAGAAATATTCACTATGAGGGTGAAACCTGATTTGCCATCAAAACCTTTTGTCTTTGGTGACTATTCAAGGGCAGATTTATTACAACTAACTGATAACCTTATGAAATTTAAGCACCTCCTCTTCTAAATCAGGCAATCTGGCATATTGTGACTTTCGCAGACAGTTTCTGTGTTCACCTGAGTGCTTGCATTAACAGTCTTCAGCAGACACAAATACAATTCTAAGTTCAGGAATAACCCCTTAGTTGAAAGCTTAGTATAAACAAATTATACAGTAAAAAGAAGAACATTATTGTCAGTGAGAGTAAACTAAATACCCCACTACTAAAAGTGAACCCCAAAAGATATAACTTAGAAGCAAAATTAAATATTCCAAAGATCTGTATCGGCTGGAAATTGACAATTATGTAAAGAAAAAAATACTTGTCCAAAGCTTTAAAAGCAATACTCAACACTGCACTAAACTAATACATAAGAGCTACATATAATCATCCTCAGAAGACACAGCCAACATATTAGCTGCTAAATTTAGCCCTGATATCTTTATTTTCCCATAACTTTCTCCCTCATATTAATATAATCTGACCCCCTAAGATCACATTGGAACAAGTCCCTAAGTCACTCTCCAAGGTCAGAACCACTTGATCCATGAGTACAAATAATGTTCCAGGCTGCCTTCTTACCAGCACCAGATACAGCCTTGTAGATTTACTTCTAAACCTATTCAGTGTCAGACTGTCCACTGGATTCATGTCTGAGGTGTGGAAAACTGCTGAACTCATCCCAATTCACAAGGGAGAACCCACTAATGACCCTGGTAACCAAAGGCCTAAAAGCTTAATCAGCCTTTATTTGTTAGGCAGTGGAGTATTCCAATATAGAGCTTACTAACAAAGCCAGCAGTATGTTTTAATCCCTTCACCCAAACCAGTTTGAGGTCTTTGCCTCTGAAACTTGATGGACTTCTTTGAACAAGACACTTGTGTTTTAGATGCAAGCAAACCAGAACAAAGTGCTGACTTTGACTTTGTGAAGGCTTTTGACACAGTCCTACATTGTGATATTATTAATAAGCTAATCATACTAAAGATAAATCATTATGTAGCTCATTCTAGATAGCAAGCTGCCTTTCTGACAGCACCCAATCTGTTAGTGTATGGGGCACTGTAGATCAGAGTGTATGTGCTGTGTCTATAAGAATCATATTAAGGACTGAACATGCACATATAAATACCAGGCCCGTGCTATTCCTAGTGCCATTTTGAGAGTGCAGGCAGACAGTGAGCATATGATTGCAGTAGTTAGTTTGTGTATAAGTTACTTAAGTTAAAGTCAGTAAATTTCTGGCGTGATGTGTTTGTATAAAATAAAGCTGCTTAAACAGAAGCCATGAAGACTCTTCCATTGTGTCCAAAGTAGGAGAGTGACATGGTGTCAGAACCGGGATTGCAGAGAATAATATTTGGAGCCATGAGGTGCAGAGATGACAGTGAAGGTAAACTTAGAGAAAGGGGCACGAAAAAGAGCCAGAAAAGAATCAAAGGTAATGAGAATTTGCACAAGCTGCTTATTTTATATAAAAAAAGATAAAATGGAGCATTACAAGGGCACAAACTGCATTACAAAACAAGGGGAGGCACAAAATGTTTATTGACTAAGGGAAAATTAAGATATTTGACAAAACAATTGTCAGAAAAGCAAAACGAGCAAGTTTAAAGCAAAATGAGCAAGTTTAAAGGCAAAACAAGTATGTTGAAGGCAAAACAGGCATGTTTAGAGTAGAATGAGCACAAGAAAATTACAAGGGCATAAAAAGAGATTAAATGATCAAAACGAATATAATAAGGACAAAATGGGATACATTAAGTGTAAGTAAGGCGACGTTGGCAAAGTGCTGTGTTTTGGCATAACTAAGACTTTGTATTGTATCAAGGGCATAACTAGAGTTATTCAAAGTATCTCAAAGTACTTACAGTGTGTGCTTATTACTATGTATGTATTCTGAGGAGTTTATTTGTGTGCAAAGTGCAACTATTTCGTGAAGTACAGTCAAAGTACAGCCATTTTGGAAAGTTTCTTGTGCTGGGTGTGGCTATTTGTAAAGTGCCACCATTACAGTGTTTTTTGCACTGTAAAGAATTGCCTAACAAGATATTGCCATTTTGGGGAAATTTCAGTGTGCTGTGTACAGTTTATTCGCAAAGTGCCATTACTTCCAAATGTTATTGACTCTGAGCTTCTCTTGCCCAGTTCATTCACATCTAGCAATTATTTGAAATGTTTCTTAAAATGATGATAAATTACTTTTGCAAGACAGTAAATTCAAGAGTATTAAAGTGCCTGAGACACTTATTTCGCAAAGTTCAGCTATACAGAGGCTTGCATTGTCCAGTTATTTGATATGTTTCTTACACTAAGAGGCGATTTCTTGTAATACAGTAATTTCAAGAGTATTACAGTGCCCGAGAGACTTATTTTGCAAAGTTCAGTTATACAGAAGGTTGCTGTGCTATTGGTCAAAGTTACAAATACTGGTATAAAGTTCTGGCACATGTGTTTTGTATGTGTTCATGTTTATTTGCAAAACACTTCACTGGTATGTGTTAATGTGGCAGATGGATTTTGAAAGCCCTTACCACTTATATTTGTTTAGAATATTGCAGAGAATTGGAGAATATTTGAGCAAGAGTATGCTATTTTTATACAAGCAGCTTATTCAGATAAAAATGCACACACTAGGACATTCATTTTGCTAAACCTAGCTGGTTCAGATGACATAGAAAGAGAGCATTCATTTGTGTATGCACCAGCAGTATATGAGGGAGAAGGTGAAAATTTTCATATTGTTGTACAGGCTAAATCAAGGGAAGACCCCGAGTGTTTGAAGCGCAAGTTCAGAGAAATGTGTAACCCCCAGACAAATACGTATTACATTAGAGAGGCATTTGTTTTACATGAGAGATCAGAAACCAGGGGAGACTTTTGCAGCTTATATAACTGACCTGAGAAACAAAGTCAAAATGTGTCGGTTTGGTGACTTAAAAGATGAGTTAATAAAGGACAGGCTCATGTGTGGTATTAATAGTGCAGCCATGAGATAGATTTTTCTTCGTGACAGTGATTTAACTTTGAGTAAAGCCACAGAGATTTGTAAAATCCTTGAAGTGACAGAAAAACACACAAGTATGCTTGCGGGTGACAAGAGCATGGTTTCAGCAGTCTCCAGAGCAAATGTAGATAGCATGCAACACGTGGCAAACAGAAGAAGGCCTAAGCACATGGCAGCCACACCCCCCTGCTGGCTCACTCAAGAAACCACGTGGTTTTCCAGCAAGTTCTAAGACAAGTTCAGTTAAAGGAACACATTCCTTAATGCAATACAAGTATGAATCAGCAAAACCCAAATCCAGCTTTATTGTAAACTGTTGCAATTGTGGTGCAAATCATGAGTCTAAAAGAGAAATGCTTAGCATTTGGTCAGCAATGTCACAAGTGTAAAAAATGGAACCATTTTTAAAAGTTTTGCAAATCAAGTAAACCTCATGCAGTTGTAAAGAAAGGTCACACAAAAAGCAAGTTGATCAAGTGGACTGCAATTCAACTTTCTATGTAGATGGTGCATCAGTAATTGGTGAGAGAGATGATGCAGTGAATTTACTGGCAAAAAGCGAAGTGTTTTGTACAGTCTGGATCAATGGTAAATCCACAGATCTGAAAGTAGACACTGGTTCAAAGTGAAGTGTTATATCAGCAGACACGTTTGCTAAAGTGAAAACTAATGAACAACTCAATGTGGCCAGAAGTGTGAAACCTGTTGTTTATGGAGGTGAAGAAATTCAAACCGAAGGCTCAGTGATGCTTTCATATTATTTGGCCACAAACTGTTACAACTCGTTATTCTATGTAGTCCAAAGACCAGTACTGTCTTTACTGGGTCTCAAAGACAGTTTGAGAATTAATCTGCTTTCTTTTACCAAAGAAGTTCATCAAATAAGTAGATATCCTAGTTCCAATGTGTCTGAAGCCATTTTTTGAGTATGGTGATGTTTTTGATGACAAGTTGGGCAAACTTCCAGTTGTGTATTCCATGAAGTTAGACCCAGAGATCACTCAAGTAGTCATTCCAGCAAGAAGAGTTCTGATAGCTATGCAGGATAAAGTTAAGGCTCAGCTGGATAAAATGGTACAGCAAGGTGTGATTTGTCCAGTTACAGAACCAACTGAATGGGTGTTGTCTATGGTAGCAGCTCACAAAAAAGGCTCAGACAAAATCAGAATATGTATTGATCCAAGAGATTTGAACAACGAGTTGAAGAGACCACATAATCCAATGCACACAATCGAAGAGGTTGCAGCTCTAATACCGAATGCCACTGTTTTTTTCTGTTTTGGATGCAAAAAGTTCATTTTGGCAAGTGATCCTTGATCGCAAATCCTCATTGCTATCCACTTTTGGTACCCCGTTTGGCAGATACAGATACCTAAAGATGCCACTTGGAGTAAATTCTTCAAGTGAAATCTTCCTGTGTGCAATGGAGCAAATTTTTGGGAGTTATACTTGTGCCATAATAGTAGATGATTTATTAGTTGGAGGAAATGGTGAAGCAGAGCATGGCAGAAACCTACAGAGAGTTCTAGATGGAACACGTGAAGTAAACTTGAAGCTCAACCTCTGAAGTGCAAATTCAGACTACCAGAAGTTACACATGTGGTTCATTTATTTACCAGTACGGGTTTGAGACCAGACCTGACCCAGCAAGCAGTTATTCTTGAGCTGTCAGCACCAGACAATATTCAAGCTCTACAGTGTTTCCTTGGTATGGTCAATTATTCAGGCAAGTTTATACCAGACTTCAGTGAGTTGACAGCACCTTTAAGAGAGCTGATGCACAAAAATGATACATGGTCATGGTTAGAACAGCACCAGAGAGCATTTGAAGACCTTAAGCAAAACATTGTCACCCCACGTACATTAAGATGCTATGATGTCAATAAACCAGTAACTCTTTCCTGTGATGCTTCAAAATTTAGTCTTGGTGCAGTTATACTTCAATAGGGCAGAACAGTAGCCTATGCATCTAGAACACTTACCCAAACTGAAATTTACTATGTTCAAATTGAGAAAGAACTTTTGGCAATAGTATTTGTATGTTCCAAGTTTCATGACTGTATTTATGGTCGAGCTATTCAGATTGAAAATGACCACCTACCTCGAGTTACTATTATAAAGAAGCCTATGCATTCAGCTCCAGCGAGAGTACAAAGAATGATGCTCAAATTGCAAAAGTACAACTTCAAAATGGTCTATATGAAAGGCAAACTACTCTATCTAGCTGATACCTTATCCAGAGCACCCAGAAATATGACTGAACAGCTTGATGCAGAGAATTTTGACTTTGACATGATGGCAGTGCATAATTTTTCTACCACTAGACTTGATGAGTTAAGAGATCACACAAAGACTGATCCAATTTTGCAAATGTTTAATCACTACATTAATGTTGGATGGTCGTCGAAGCAATCTAGTGTACCACCAGAAGTGCAAACCTATTTTCTTATAGAAATGAAATGTTGATGGAAGATGGCATTATTTTCAAAGGTCCTAAAATTGTTGTTCCTGCTTCCTTACAGCAAGAATGCATCCAGATTTTGCATCACGGTCACCCAAGTTCCGCATCCACCAAGAAAAGATCGAGAGATAATTCATACCACACCTTTCGGCCACCAAACCCGGACCGAAACACTAAAGGTGGAGGCGTATCCATATTCATTAAGGATATCCACACCTCCAAGCTGGTTGCTCAGCATAATGCATCCGAGATTATCCAAGTTAAACTAACTCTGGGCAAAACCGCAATCCAGATTGTAGCTTGCTACAGACCCCCCACCATGCCCCAGGATTCCCACTCCTCTTTTCTTGATACACTGGAAAATATTGAGGTACAACCCAACACTCTAATAATGGGTGATTTCTACTACCCTACCATTAACTGGGAAAACTACTCATGTACCAACTCTTTTGCTCGACGTTTTCTGGAAATCATCAATTCTAATGCCTTGGATCAACTTATCCACACCCCCACCAGGGGCAGCAATATCCGAGACCTGGTCATCACCAACATGGGTGACTAGTGTTCCACACCAGAGATCAGCTCCTTGTTGGTTAGATCCGACCACAAGCTAATCACCCTAGACATCCACATCCCGCTCCCACCCCCCAATAGGAAAACAACCGTAAAAAATTTCTCCAAAGCCAACTTCACGCTTCTTAAGACAGAAGTGGCAAACTTCATGACACCCATGCAGATGGACAATAGAGGTACGACTGCTGAATCCTTCACAAATACACTTTATAAGCACTTACACGAGTGCATGGATCGTGCTATCCCTAACAGAACCAAGATACTATCCTCCAAAAAAGGAAGCCAATCTGGTGGTCTTCTGCCATAAACAAACTCTACAACAGAAGAAAGAAACTGTTGCAAAAAAGAGTAAAATCCCACGATTGGAGGAACTCCCTGGTCAGCCTCAGTAAGAAGCTGAGATCCCTCATAAAATCCTCCAAAGCTAGTTATGAAAACAAAATTGCCACTGATTCTAAAGACAACCACAAAGCATTCTATAGCTATGTCAAGAATCTCAATGGCAACACTCACATCTGCTCTGAGTTACAGCACAATTACACTAAACATACAGAACCAACTGATATTGCCAACATCCTGGCAGATAGGTTCAGTGCTAACTTTACCCCCCTCTCACCCCTAAAGGGCCCATCTTTATACCATTAGAATGCAAAGATCCTATAATCATGGCTGCACAGGTAAAAACCTCACTCTCCAAAGCCAAGAACACAGCATCCATGGGACCTGACAACATCCCAGGCTGCCTTCTACATGAACTACAGAATGAACTGGCACCCCACCTAAGTGCCATGTTCAATCATAGCCTCACCTCAGGCTTTGTGCCCATTGAATGGCGCACCGTGACAGTTATCCCACTCCACAAAGGGGGGGGGCTACAACAGACCCCGGGAACTACTGACCCATTAGCCTGATGAGCCTGGTCTGCAAGTCCATGGAACGTATCATCATGGAACTCATAAACAAAGACATTGAAGATCTCCAAACTCTGGACCTCACACAGTTTGGGTTTGTAAAAGGCAGATCATGTCTCCTAAACCTGATAGACTTCTTTGAAGTAGTCACCAAAGCCATAGATGAGGGTAAGGTGGTTCACACAGCCTATCTAGATATTGCCAAGGCATTTGACACCATCCCCCACTCTGGAATTATAGATAAACTCACTAAACTAGGTTTAAATCCCTATGTCACACGATGGGTTGCCAACTGGCTTACTGACAGAACCCACACTGTGAAAGTAGCAGACTCCAAATCAGACTTCAGACCAGTGACAAGTGGAGTACCACAGGGTTCAGTCCTCGGTCCTCTCGTGTTTGGTACCTACTTCTCTGAAGTATAGGCTAACACAGTAGGTCTTTGGCTAGCTAAATTCACAGATGACTGCAAACTAGGAGCCATAATCGAAACTCCTAATGATGTGGACATCCTACAAAAGGGCCTCACTGAGATAGATGTCTGGTGTCAAAGACATGGTCTCAAGCTCAATGCCAAAAAGTGCATTGTCATCCCCTTTGGTAAAAACTCTGTACCCATGAACTACCACATAGGCAGTAGTCTACTTAACACTGAAAGTGTGATAAGAGACCTTGGGACACAGATGGACAGTAGTCTCTCCTTTGATAATCACATCGCCACAGTGGTCAGGAAATCCTTCTACATGGCACACCTCATCACAAAAGGTTTCTCATCCAGAAAAAAAGAGGTCATTGTTCCCTTCTACTCATCACTCATTAGACCCATTATAGAGTACAATGCCCCTTTTGGTATGTACCTCACAAGACATCTACAACAACTGGAAAGGCCTCAAAAATACCTCACAAAGAGGATTACTGGCCTCAAACAGATGCCTTACGCAGACCGTCTCAAAAAACTCCAGCTTTACTCTGTCACATATCGCCTACTCAGAGGCGATCTCTGCCTAACATACAAAGCTATGTCAAACCCAGAGCTGTTGGACATGCTCCACTTAAAGAAATCCCAATCCCTCCAAGCTACATGCTCTAGGGACCTAAACCTTGTCACCACAATAAACAGAACATGGTGGAAGGATAGATTCCTGTCCCAGAGACTTCCCATACTCTGGAACAGACTACCTATCTATGTCAAACAGAGCTCCTCATTAGCACTCTTCAAGAAACATTTTGATGATTGGATGGGTAATAGGAAATTCACCCCGGGGATCACTTCTGTGGTACTGCTTGACAGGGGCTCAGGAAAATAATTTTCTTGGGTGGCGAAAGTCAGGGTACTTTTTTGGCTAGGCTTGTATAGACCCTAGGGCCAATAGCCTAGTACTTACCTATGAACCTATGAAAATTAGCATTTTGGCCTTCATTGCTGAACGATATCGATAAGGTGCTTTCTTCTAGCTCAGCATGCAGTAGTACTAGACCACATCTGCAGAGAAAAATACTTCAGCTAAGTCAAGTTCCTGAACTACCTTGGTCAACAGTAGCCAGTGATATCTTTGAGTGAAACAATCAACACTACTTAGTATTGGTAGACTCTTATTCTAATTGGTTTGAGATTGACTTACTACCTAATCTAACATCCACTACTGTTACTACTAAATGGAAATGTCATTTCTCAGTCCATGGTAGTCCACACAAAGTTGTTTCTAACAATGGTACTCAATTTGCTTGTCAGTTATTTCAGAAATTTGCAAGTGAATGTTACTTTGCACTTATTACTAGTAGTCCTGACTATCCACAGTCAAATGGTCTAGCTGAACATGCAGTGCAGAGTGCAAAACAATTGCTTGGAAGGTCAAAGTGTGACAATACCGATGCCTTTTTGAATTGACTTAATCTCAGAAACATACCCCGTGACAATATTCTTGGCTCACCTGCTCAAAGACTTCTATCCAGGCAAACCAGAATGTTGCTACCTATTAGTTCCAGTTTATTGAGGCCTAAAACTAAAAACAACAGAACCATCAAGGCTCAATTATTCAAGAAGCATTCTATCCAAAAGTCCAGTTATGATAGATTGAGCAGATTTCTTTGTCCATTGCGGGAAGGAGAGACAGTGAGACTACAAACAGTGAAAGGTTTTGACCAGATTGGTCAAATTGGATGTATATGTGCCGAGCCAATTTCCTACCTTGTAGAATCTGAGGGTGTGGAGTATAGGAGGAATCACAGACATCTTCTTCCTGTACCTGAGTCATCATCACAGCACTGCTCCTGTGATATAGATTCTAGATCTCAGAGCAAACCAAACATTGTTTCCATCCCAGAGTGTGTTTCAACCTCTAATTCCATTCCTAAAGATGTTCCAAATACTTCCAAGGTTGAACATTCTATAGCAGCTGCTCCAGTTGCTAAACCAAATTCCCAGTTTTATGTCACACAATATGGTCAAATATCTAGGCCCAGTGTGAAATATGCAGCAACATGGATTTAACTGTATATATATATCAAGTCTTGTATAAATGCATGATAAAGAAATACCTGTGATATCTGCATGCCAAATAGATACATACTATTGCATGATCTATTTCTCAAAGAGGGAGGATGTAGATCAGAGTGTATGTGCTGCGTCTTTAAGAAACATATCAAGGACTGAACATGCACATATAAATACCAGGCATGTCCTATTCCTAGTGCCATTTTGAAAGTGCAACCAGAGAGTGAGCATGTATGATTGCAGTAGTTTGTATATAAATTACTTAAGTTAAAGTCAGTAAACTTCTAACGTGATGTGTTTGTATAAAATAAAGCGGCTTAAACAGAACCCACAAAGATTTTTCTTTTTCTTCTTTTGGCTGTTCCCGTTAGGGGTTGCCACAGCGGATCAACTGTTTCCATTTCTTCATGTCCTCTGCATGTTGCTCTGTCACACCAACCACCTGCATGTCCTCTCTCACCACATCCATAAAACTTATCTTAGGCCTTCCTCTTTTCCTGTTACCTGGCAGCTTCATCCTTAGCATCTTTTTCCCAATATACTCTTCATCCCTCCTCAGCACATGTCCAAACCAATGTAATCTTGCCTCTCTGGCTTTGTCTCCAGACCTTCCAACCTGGGCTGACCCTCTAATATACTTATTCCTAATTCTGTCTATCCTCATCACACCCAGTGCAAATCTTAACATCTTCAACTCTGCCACGTCAAGTTCTGACTCCTGCCTTTTCGTCAATGCCACTGTCTCCAGCCCATATAACATAGCTGGTCTCACTACCCTCTAGTAGACCTTCCCTTTCACTCTTACTGGTACTCATCTGTCACAAATCACTCCTGACACTCTTCTCCACCCACTCCATCCTGCCTGTACTCTCTTCTTCACCTCTCTTCCACACTCACCATTACTCTGAACTGTTGATCCCAAGTACTTAAACTCATCTACCTTCACCACCTCTACTCCCTGCATCCTCACCATTCCTCTATCCTCCCTCTCATTCACACACATATATTCTGTCTTAGTCCTGCTGACCTTCATTCCTCTTCTCTCTAGAGCATATCTCCAAAGTAGGAGAGAGACAGGCGCACTCTCATAAAAAGGGTTGATATTAGTAGAGTTGTTCAGGCATCAGTTTTGGATCACTTCTCTTTTTATCTACTTCTCTCTGGTGTTAAGGTCTATGTCAAGCACCTGGGGCAAAGATTTCAGATGACTACAGACTTGGAGCTAATAATGAACTCTCCAACTGACTCTCAGATTCTCTAGGAGAGCCTTAAGCTAAATGCCAATAAATGTAGTATTATGTCCTTTGGCAAACATTAGCACCTATGCACCTACCATAGAGACAACACCCCCTTAAAATTGACACACTTATTAAGAACCTGGGCACTTTCATTTACAATAAACTATCCTTTGTCCACCATGTATCTATTGTCATTAGGAAATCCTTTTATCTAGGCAGACTGATTACCAGAGGTATATTGTCTAGGACAAGGAAAGCTATTATCCCTCTCTGCTCAACTCGTATCAGACTTATAACAGAATATAATGCCCCTTTTGGAATGTACTTGTCTAAATATAAAACTCAAATCGAAAGGTCACAAACTCATCTGGTACGCTTTTTGAATTACTGTTCTAGGGCCAACAGATTTACAGTGTCTGTATCCTGAATGACAGACATCACCCTTAAAAGGCTGAATCTGTGATTGCAGAAATTGTAGAAGGAAAAAATAAATGAATAAATAAATAATAAAGTCTGACTGAACATGAATAAAATAGATCAAAATACAGTTGTATTAATATTAGTTTACTGGACTGTCAGGGGAAAATAGCAACTGTTAAAAATCAAGTAATATTACTCTGGTTAAAAAAATATGTCAGTTTAGATTTATTCCAAGGAACCCTTCTTAAAAATCTGCAGGATTTCTAATGATTTAAGTAAGGTGGAGAGACATACTGTTGCAACCCTTCATAATGCTGCTTTTGCCCTTATGGCACAGTTGTTACAAATACAGAGGAGAAACTAAACTCTGTAATCATTTACTCATGTTCTGGTGGATCCCTGTTAGAATACAATTAATCCATGTTTTTATAATTATTTCACTACTGGAATAAAATAATTCCTACTGGAGAAGTTAATAGTCTTGTATTTAAAAACTTGCTTAATAGTAATGAAAAAAGATGACAGAACATGTTGGAGTATGTAGAAAAAAAACAAAACAAAAAAAACATGATGAACTAACAAAATGTTTGGTGAAGCAGCTACATCAGGGCTGGAAAGGTCTGACCAGGGCAATGTGTTTTGTTGGCAGTCAAAGATACACAAACAGCTTTCAGATAAAAGATTACTGTTAAGCTAGTGATTAAGGAGGCTGAAATAGAATTTGCTGAACTAAATAAAATTTACTGGACAGAGGAAGATAATATTTATTACTTTATTGACTGAATATTGACTGAAGTACAGAAAAGTACAAAGTCACATGGAAGATAGTAGGACATATGTCTTTGAGTACTGTTCTAAGCAGTTGCATGCACAAGTTATAGATCAGCTACCTGCCACACCCCAAAAATGAAATTTTTCTTCTCTTACCTCAACTGCCTACTGATGTGATTATGGTGGAAGTCTCCTACCATAAACTCCAGAGTGAAAAATTACTTGTTTTAGTTTAACTATGTCCATTAATAAAATAAAAAAGAAACTGTACCGAACTTTTAGAAGTTAGCAACGCTTTCCTCCTCTGTTAATAAAACATTTTATCAAAATGTTCCAGAAGTTTCTTGCATGGCTCATTTTGTACCCTATTAATATATTATAATGAGTGCTACTAGTGGATACCTCCCCACTGCAAAGAGCCCAGACATTCATTACCCCAGTTTAAAGTACTACAGATTTTAAAACATGAGAAAGTCATGACCTGTCATTTGAAAAAAAAAAATGTCCAGTATCACAGCACTGTCATGCAGTGTTTATCTACATAAGGAAAGAAAAAAAAAAAACAATAGCTAACTGGTATCTGTGAGTGGATCATTTATGAAACTATTTATCAAGGTTACCTTGCTGGCCAGATGCAGCTTCACTGCATGAAGAACACAAGGAATTTGGCACCATAACTTGTAGCCATGTGTAATGAGGATGAAAAGCCTTTAGCTCTGAACTCAGTTTTCAGGCCTGTGTTCTTATGCTTCATTGCTCACAAAATCATTTCTATTCATCTTCTGCCAGACAATGGTATGGATAGAAATTTCCTTTTTTATAGTAAGCTGCCAAGCTGCTACTTCAACAAACTATTCAATCATTTCAATGTGCCTACAGTAGTATAACAAATACAAATGCAAATGACTTTGTGCATGGTCACCTTTGGTTCTGGCTCACTCCATTTTATTTCAATCTTATTTATTTATTTGTTTGTTTGTTTGTTTATTGTTTGCTTGTTTGTTTTTTTGCTGGTGGTGCACTTAGCACTCTTGAAATATACAAAATGCTACCCCATAAAATTAATTTGTAAATCACTGTATTCAATGGATAGATAGGTAAGTAAGTGCTAGGCTAGCTGCCCTTGTACGCCTAGCCAATTCCCTCAAACGTGAGAGTCAAACACTATACCTTGTGTTTGGAAGGCATCATTATGTCAACTCCCTAGGGTATTGCTAAACATTTGTTTTAAACCTGATCTTTATTATTTAGCTAGCTGTTAGAGAATGGCACTCCATGTTTCATACCTCCAGTTGTCATAAATCCTGATTCCTTGGTAGGCCTTTTTAGGCAGGGCTTTTATTTAATTAATTCATTAACTTACTTAAAGTATAAAATGCCTATTTTCTAAGCACTGTACAAAGAAAGAAATCACAGAAAGTAAAATTTATATTTTGCTCTCACTATTAGGCACTGCAGTATCATACTAGATTCTTGCGAGCCTACATTAAAAAGAATAGCATTTCAGAGACCGTTTAATGAAATAATCAGATTTACACACTCATATAATGAAAAGCGCCTGGCTTCAAAAGACCAGGGCAAAGTAGGCAAAATATAGTCTACTCGATATTTACCACCAACAGCCTCTCACCTGATGACCCAAGGTGTCTAGCTAAGGCAAAGATCATCATCTCCTTTACGTAAATATGACCCAGCTTGTGAAGGATGCAGTAAGAGTCGAGATTATCAATACACACCTGGGAACAGCTGGTAGCCAGTCAGATCCCACAAGACCAGCATAATATGATTTGCTCAAGATGTTCCTGTTAACAATCTGGTTGCAGAATTCTGCCCCAAATGTAAACACACAAATTACCACTGATAATCCAGGGTAGGGAGCATTGAAGTAGTCCAGTTTAGATATGAACACGTTGTGAACCCCTATCATTAAGTATGCAGTTGGAATAAGCAACCTAATCCACGTTATCTTGATAATGGCTGAGACCTGATCATTACATATCAGCAGGCTGTCTAGTACAACTCCATGATCACAGACATAAAAAAATTCTTGCTGACTTATCCCTTAAGTTTTTAGAGGTGAAAACAAAACAAGATGTAACACACTGTGGCACAAATCAACATTGCTTCAGTTTTTACAGCATTATGTTTGAGATAATTCTGCACATACGTTGCAAAATGGAACCCATGCATTTCACTAAAGCAGCAAATTTCAGGCACAGACTCCCAAGAATAAAAAAAATATAACTCTATAATCACTATAAGAGTGATAATAAACAGCTCTCACCACAATGACCACCCTAACTGGCAACAAGTACACTGTGAAAAGTAAAGGTGTCAGAACTATGACATACTCTATATCACAAAGGAAATTATTCTGTATGATTATGAAGAATTAACCTGCTCAAAATGGTCTGACAAGTAAGAGGTGACTGAGTCAAGGACAGTGCCTGTCAAACCACAATGATATTTCCAGTGCTCAAAAATTATCTGTGGTCCACAGTTTCAAACATCACTGAACTGAAAGATCAAGGAAAATCAAGACTGAATGTAACATTTGAGACTGTCGTTATCAGATCAGACTACTCAGGTAAGAGCTGCATCAGTACTGTGCCTGTGTCGAAGGCAGACTTATAGGGGTCTAATATGCCATGAGAAATTATGAAGGTGTACATCTATGGGCACATCATGCTACCAGTAACTTTCCCAATAAAAGAAAGGCTAGAATTAGGCAATAGTGCTGCAAACTGTTTGGAATGAATGTTGTCTTTTTAAGCCCTCGGATTCATAAAGCTTATTTTAATTTATTAACACCTAGCCTGAGTGTAATTTCACACCTCATGACAGATTTCCTGGCTGGACAGCATTTGCCTGAGCTAATGTTCTGACAATGTAGTCCTGCAACCTACCCGTATGAAATGCATATATTTCAAAAACTAAGAGTTACAAAAAAGTTAAAATACAAAAATTCTTCAGTAAATGGTCCTCTTCATAATGGTGTTAGTCATAAATTTTCCAGAAATAATGCAAATTCTTTATTGAATAGGTAATTAGATAATGTATACATTTTATTAATACAATTATGCAAACAACTGTTAAAATCTGTCTAACCACACTTGACAGACACCAGCTATCAGTATTTTTTCTTCCTGCAAATGTGATCTTTGATTGGCTGCAAAACAGTTTTGTAGCTGTCACTCAGTTTCTGAGATATTTACATAATCATGATTTGTATCAACATCTGCATATTTAACTGACAAATAAATGTAAATATCTGCAAAGCAGAGCTAGTTAGCCACCCACTCTCAGCACAAGGTTTTCTCCAGCATCGCACAAGCTTTCATTTGAAACCATGGAGTACTACATAAGCACTTTCTGGTTCAGATTATTAATGTCATTATTAACCTATGGTATATCACCACTTTTGTGAGAGAATTGTGTTTGATTTGCACCTGACTGGTAAAGGGAGGCCAGTTTAGGGTTTGGAATAAGTATCTTCATTGGTCCTTTTACATTTTGTTAGATTTTTTTTCAAGTTTTAGCTTCTGATATTTAAGCCCTGCATCTGAGCAGGTTTCTGCTTGATTGCAATTCGTACAGCACCACACACTGCCACATTGTGCACCAAAGCTGGAAAGAAAAATTCAACCAATTTTCCCTTAAAACCCAAGCAGAAATACTCATTCACCGAGCTCCTCCACAATCATTTCTGAAAAGCCACTCCTAGTGACAACAGTCTTCAACCTGGTATTATGGACAGTTGGACTACCCTTGTTTCTCCTGCCAACCTTGTTGACTTGGGTTTCTTGAGGCAGTGTAGCAGTTGCCTCATGTACACAGACAACCCTCTACTAATAACACAGTCTAGTACAGAGTGCAAGAGATATATTTACACCAAGAATCTAGAATCCATGCTCTCTCTCATTCAAAACAGTAACACAGAGAAGGTTGTCAACTCACCCATCACTACATATTCACATAGTACTCATATATATACCATGACTCATACACAAAGTACACATCAAACACGTAAATCCACATACACAGAGGTTCTCTCGAAAAACTTACCAAAATACCAGAGACTTCCAAATCACAAGTCTCCTATAGCTAACACAGTTTCCACAGCACCCATGACACATAGCAACACCAGTGTCTCACCCACCAAGCCCGTAAGGCATAACACTCAAAAAACAAGTTTTCTTGTCATTGGAAACTCAGTAGTGAGACACATGGATGTTCAAATCACCAGGCTGGACAAGGAGAAAGTCAGCTGCCTGTCCAGTGCCAGGATTCACCAAATCACACATGAGCTCAAGTATTTCAGCAACAAGTATTGTTATGTCGGTCATTGTTCATGTTGCTGTGAATGACCTGATATGTACCTCAATGGACTATATGAAGAGAGACATGATTGAGGTCTCTGAATATGTGTCCCAGGCAGGTATGTCCCTAGCCTTGAGCAGCATACTACTCTCACCTAGAATTATGCCACAGTATAAACAAAAATGATTGATTTCAATAATTGGCTTAGTTTTTGGTGTCATTCCAAGGGGATCCAGTTCCTGTCTGCCTGGAAAGCCATGGTTGACAAACCTCCCTGCTTTGCCAGAAATGGTTTGCACCTGGCACCCCTAGGCTTTTGGCTGCTGGCAAAGGGTCTTGCCTCTCCATAGTACCTTTTTTAAGCAAGATCTCAAAAACAATATTACCAATGTGAAATTAACCAATCAGAGCAAAATAAAGGTCATGCTGCTAAATGCTATGAGCTTAAACCAAAAATTGCACTCTTAGGAAGCAATTCTATCACTAGAAAATGTAGTTATCTGTGCAGTCACAGAAAACTGGGTTAAGGCTACAATGCCTTTCACACCTTTAGACCACAAAATGAATGTGTGAAAATCAAAGGAGGTGGTGTTCCAATCTATATTAGAGATAAATTCATCTCACATCTAGTTAGACTGGAGAGTTACTCCAGGTCCAGGTTTTGGTGGGTAAGACTCCCATTCAAGCCCTGTCCAGTTATAGATCTCTCTCCATGGGTCACAACACCCATGAAGCCTACTTAACCAAACTGAAGACAATCCAAATTTTTACTGAGCACACTGACTATGAGGGATTTCAATTATTCCACCATCAACTGGTAAACCTACTCTAGCCCAAACTCGCTAGCACAGAAGTTCATTGACTTTGTGAATTCAAATGCCCTGGAGAAAATTGTCCATACCCTGACTAGAGGAACAAACATTTTAGATCTGGTCTTCACCAACGTGTCAGACAGGTGCACTGCTGCAACTGTTGGACCCTCATTAGTTAAAACTGACCACAAATCATCACCTTCAAACTGACACTAACACCAGAATTCAAAAAGGGTGAAATCAGACAAAAAAGTCACCAAGTCAAACTATACCCTCGTAGGTGAAGGTATAAATGCATTCCAAGCCCCACCCCAAACTGAAAGTGGTAACTACACCGAAGCTTACACTAAAACCCTGTACAATCACTTGCATAAGTGTATAAACGTGGCTGTACCAGATAGAATTAAAGCCAGATCCCCAAGTAAAATCAAGCTGCCATGGTGGACTTCCAGCATCAGCAAACTGTACAATAAATGCAAAAAGCTGCTGTCCAAGAAAACAAAGACAAGGACCGAGCAATGGAAAAGCACCCTTCTCAGCCTTAACAGGCAAATAAGACAACTTGTGAAATCCTCCAAGAGCTCCTTTGACAGGAAACCTAGCAAGTACTGCTAAGAATAACCATAATGCCTTTTACAGCTATGTACGTAACCTAAAGGGTAGGACCCAAGCATGTGCAGACCTCGTGGCCAATGGTATCACACACACTGACCCCACAGAAATAGCAAACCTGCTAGCAGATAGGTTTGTATCTGAAGAGCAGGTCCTCAAGGTCCTGGTCTTCGTGGGTTCTGTTCAAGCAGCTCATAGGTGACCTCCAAACCATGGCAAAGGCTTTTGACACAATCCCATATTCAGGCATTCTTAGCAAACTGAATGTAAACCCCTTTGTGCAATCATTGAATCCCCAACAAGAGCCTCCAGCATGTGCCTTACATGGACTGGGACATGCTGGAGGGACAGATTGTTTTCAAAAATTATTTTATGAATAAATATATTTATAAATATCATCTAAATTAACTATTTACACTATTTACATTAGCCTGACACTATAACCAATCTAATATGTACAATTACTGTATATGTATGTCCAATCCATTATCAGAGTGTCTAATCAGTCATTGTATGGTGTCAATCATAGATATAACTTTTTTCCAAGGGTTGTTGATAAATGGCTTTGGATACAATCTTAGTTCTTTAATTTTAGTTTCCAGTAACACTGTGGTCTTCAGTAGGCTGTAGATGTCTTCCAAGGTTGGTATTGTATTTGAATTCCATCTGCTTGTTACACACTTCTTTGAGATTGCAAGTATAGTCCATACAAGATACATGTTTGACCTATTCAACTGAGAACCTTTGTTTACATTTAATAATACAAGAGTTTTAGTTAAATAAAATGATTCATTAAATGAGGCTTGTAAAAAGTTATTAATACCATTCCAAAATGGCTTAATTTTAACACAGTCAAAGAAAATGTGGTTCCAATCTGCATTGAGTACTTGCTCACATTTCCAACATCTTCCTTTAATGGAATAATTAATTTTGCTGATTTTGTCTGGGGTTAAGAATGCTCTGTGCAAGCATTTCCAGTTAAAAACTTTCCAGTATTGTGTGAAGTTTGTATATTTTATCGATAATAATATATTTGCTTTAATATCTTCAGTTAACTGTTCTGAGTGGCCTTTTGTTATATGTTTCCAATATGAGGTTTTGGATGTTGTTTTATAGTTTATCAATATTTTGTAAAACTTTGAAATACTGTTTCCCATGTCAAAGTCATATTATATATGATTTCATATATGTATTTCGTAAATTTAGGTATTTCTTTAAATGAAGATTTATTAATTATTCTACTTAAATCTTGCGAGTATGATAGAATACTCTGTAAAGTTAGCCAGTCCTGTTGTGGAATTTTGTATGATGTTAGTATTACTTGCATATCTAAAGCTTTTAGTGCTTTGATACATTGATGCCAACAAACAAATCCTTTCTGTTCCCAGGAATTAATAATTTCTCTAAATATTTTATGTGGAAAGTTTTTGGTGAATATAAATGGTGTTAAAAGATCAAACCAGATTTTAAGTCTATATTTGCATTAACTATTTTCCTAAATGAGTCAATGTAATAATTAATCATACAAGTTTTAGTGGGTTTAGTTATGTGATATTGCAGACTAATACATAATATGCGCCATGGCAGATTGTTTATATCTGTTATTTAAAACTTTTTTTGTCAATCAAATTCATTCATTAATATTACAGTTAGTAATTCTTTCCAATTTGCAGAGTAATTTGGACTTACCCAATCTGAGCTTGTTTTAGATATTGATGCTTTTATATATGTTTCTGTGTCAGGAAAGTTTAATCCTCCCTGTTTTCATGGTCTGATATGATGTATTAATGCTATTCTGTTTCTTTTGGGAAACCATAAAAATTTTATTAGGCATGAATTTGTTTCTTTAAGTATATTCTTTTCTGGTAACAGTTGTATTGCCAAGGCTGTATATATAGGATCTTGGGCAGTAAAACCATTTTTATTAACTGTAGTCTATCTTCAAATGTTAATATTATTTTGTTTCATTTTCCCACAGACTTTAATTATATTAATGATATTATTGTAGTTTTTTTGAGACTAGTTCATTATTATCCTTGCATAACTCAATCCCTAGATATTTTAAGGTAGATTCTTGTTTCCCTATAATGTGATCCCCCTTAGTCTGCAGTTCTTTCTTTTTATTTAGAAACAAACATTTTGATTTTGATTTATTGAAATGGATTCCTGAAGTCATGTAGAATTTGTCAATTAATATATCTAATTCTTCTAATGTCTCTTTTGCATTAGATAATGTTAGTAATATGTCATCAGCAAATAGCATTATTTTAGAAATGTATTATTCATAAACATCTATTCCTTTGAGTTTTATATTGTTACAAATTAAATCTGCCAATATTTCAATAGCCAGAGCAAATAGTATTGACGACATGGGACATCCTTGTTTAGTGCTTTTTGTTATATGTATAGAGTCAGAAGTAAAAGGACCTTCCTTGACATATACTAAATTATTTATATATATATTCTTTAGGTGATGAATAAAGGATGCCAGAAATTCAAATAGCTTTAGGGTTTTGAATAAATAGTCCCAGTTTAGGGAATCAAAGGCTTTCTCTATATTTAAGCCAATTATGAGTGTTTCTTTGTTAACATACTCTATAAGAGAAATTATACTTTTAATATTGTTGTGTGTGTCTATGATATATAAATCCAGTCTGATCATTATTTATTGTTTTGGATAGTGGTATTTTCATTCTGTTAGTTAATATTGTCATAAATGTCTTATAACCATTATTTAATAATGATATAGGTCTATATGAGGCACAGAGGTTTGGGGATTTGTTTTCCTTTAGGATTGTTGTGATTAAGGAATATCTCCAAGAGACTGGAATTAAAGCTTGTGACTGAATTTCTAATAAAGTTTTATGGAAGAGGGATAGTATATTTTAAGGAAAAAGTTTATATATTTCCATAATTATGCCATCTATACCTGGAGCTTTATTATTTTGACCCTCTTTTATTGTATCTGTAATTTTTTCTAGGATATGGGTGCTTGGAGATCTAATTTTAATTTTTCTGGTATTTTTTATATTGGAACATTTTTCATCTAGATTTAATTGATCAGTATGTATATTTTCTTTTTGGAAATGTTCCATATAGTGATTTCTATAGGCATCAATAATGTCACCTATATTCAAGACATTTCCCCCTTTCTTTTCATGAAAGATACTTTTAATGTTATTAGCTTTTGATTGTATTTTGATTCTTGTAGATAAAATTATGTAGATATTTGGGAGAAGTGGTCAAAGTATTAATTTTTAATTTTTCTAGAGTTAAACTAGTTTTATGTGTTAGAATCTCATTGTATTTATTGCTTAATACTTCTACTTTCCTTTTCATAAACAAATTATCTTGATTTGTTTTCAGCTTTTACTGGCAAAAGTTTGGATTGTAGATCTAATAATTAGAACCCCATTCTCTGATTTTTTTTATACCAAGTTAGGGTTTTGCCATATATATAAGCTTTTAATGAGTCCCATATCATTATTTTATTTATCTCTGTGGTGTAGCTAATATCTAAGAAGAACTCTAATTCAGATAATAGCCAGGGTTTGAACTCTTTCAGTTTAGTTATATATGCTGGAATTATGGAAGATTAATGGTTTGAACCCATTTTGAAGTTTTAATATCAGTGAACTGTAGTCTGAAAAGGGGCAGAGAGTGATTGAGAAATTAATGATTTTAGAGTGTAAGTCATGGGTAGTAAATATTTTATCTATTCTAGTTTGGGTACCAAATCTGTGGTCTTGATGGGAAAACAACAAAGATTTATCTTCTTTAAATTTGAAAGTATCTTCAAGATGAAATGATTCTACCCACTTGTTTAAAGCTTTTGATATATAGATGTATGCATCAGTCTTTTATTTGTAGTTTCAAAAGTATCAAATATACAATTAAAATCTCCTCCTGATATTAAGTTGCCTTTATAGTTATTGGAAATGAAATCCAAGTGTTTTTAACAGTTCCTGATCCAATGCCTGTGAACCAATATAGATTGTCTAGGGTCCATAATCTGTTATTATATTTAACTATTACAAATGCCATAAGGCCTTCTTTATCTTCATACTTATAAATGATTTCTGGGTTAATCACATTTGTTTTCCATAAAATTGTTACCCCTTTTGACTTTGTTTTATAAGTGGACTGCGCCAATATTATATATTCCTTGGGATTCCATTTGTAGTTGTCATTTGTTTTGAAATGAGTTTCTTGAAGGAAGACAATTTGTGCTTTCTTCAATTTTAAATATTTCAGTAGATTTGATCTCTTGCAAGGATTGTTTAAGCCATTGGTATTTAAAGATAATAAAGTTAAATCCATCTTAGGTTATTTTAACTATGTATTTTTTGTTTTAATGTGACTAGTAAACATTTTCCTCTGATAACTATAAAGTATATGTTTGAGCTTTTAAAGAAAATTATCAGCATGATACTTTGAAGGTTTACCAACAAACCAATGTTTGTCAGGCATACTAAAAATGTTTTCGTAAAATAGCAAATTTAAATTAATAAATGTTAACAAAACAAAGATCCGCACTCGCCATGGAATGAAAATCATTCCTTATCTGACGGATAAACCTAAGTCCATCAGATTATCACTCATACCTTGACAAATCAGAACATCTGAGCTCCATCAGTTGAATTATCATATGGAGAATATTTATAATATGAATAAGCAACATTTATGTTATTTTGAGCAGATGTAGTACTACTATAGATCAGACAGCATTCTAATACAATATAATGTCTACTTGTTATATAAGCAATTAATATTTACATGAAAGATAGATAAGGAATTCAAAGTGAAGAAGGATGTATCATATGTAAAACCTCAGTAAAAGATTATAGCACACAGTTATTTAACATATTCACCCTTATTGATGAAGTCTTTCAAAACTTATTGCTTAATCTAAATAGATGATAATAATATTTATACCTAATGTTTATAATACAATGTATTTTACTAGATATGTCAGAAGTTAAATTTCATTGTTTGTCAACATTTAAGTAATCAGCAAAGGATAAACTGAGTGATTATTGTCAATTTAATACTATTTGTTCAGAATGTGTTTGTTACATGCTGTGACATTCATAGTCCATGCTTCTATTGTTTACCTTGAACAACTTTGTCAGTTTGATGTCATATATAAAATATTAGTTACCTTGGTAATAGTTTAATTATCATGTATGGTCAAGATGGGTTATAAAAACTACAATTCAAGTTAAAGCAATTACATGACTTGTTATACATATTTACTTATATAAGAAAATCATCATGCTTCCCCTTGATGTTCAACTATGACAAGTTAAAACAGCAGTGTTATTATACTCAAGCCCATGTTATTAAACTGAGTGGTTATTGTCAATTTAATACTATTTGCTCAGAATATGATTGTTACATTATGTGACATTTCAAGTTCAGACTTCCACTATCTCTCTTGAATAACCCCGTCAGTTTGATGTCATCTACAAAACACTAGTTGCCTTGGTAACTGCCTAAGTATTACACATGTGCAAGATGGGCTACAAAAACTACAGTTCAAGTTAAAACAATGACATGACTTGTTATACATATTTAATTATATAAGAAAATCATCAAGCTTCCCTTTGATGTTCAGTGTAGTGTATGTCACCTATGACAAGCCAAGACAGTAGTGTTGCTATACAAAAAACAAAGTTATTGAATCCAGTTTTTAATATCTAAATTCAGCGGACTGGTTCATCTATGTGACAATTATATATTTTGTGTCCAGATTACTAAAATCAAACACTACATTGTCTATCATGCATGTGTTTTGTTTTTCTTTTTCTTCCCTAATGTAGCTTAGTTATTTAACACAAGCTGTTAAGTATTATCGTTGTTGTATTCCCATTACCATAGCAACCTGGGAGTGTCCGAGCACTGCCAGTGTGTCTGCAAACCACTCACCAGAGGTGCGCAATGCACCCGAAGCAAAGCTTCACCTCACCAGCAACCTCAAGCCCTAATTCCCTCCCTCCCAGTCCGGCAACAGTCAGGAAAAGAACAGAAAGCAAACAAGTCAGAGAAAACAGCTAATAAGCAATTACATGACCCACCACACATATTCACCTATACAGGAAAACCACCATGCTTCACCCCCGATGTTCATTACAATGTATGCCATTCATGACAAGCCAGAACGGCAATGTTATTAAACTCAAGACCATGTCATTAAACTGAATGTCTATTGTGAAGTTAATACTAGTTGTTCAGAATATGATTATTACATTCTGTGACATTTCAATTTCAGGCTTCCACTGTCTCTCTAACCCAGTCAGTTTGATGTCATGTACAAAAACACTGGTTATTTTAGTAACTGTACTACCCATGGACAAGATTGGCTACAAAAACTACAATTGAAGTTAATACAAATAAATAACTTCTTATAATGTAATGACCACAAGCTGTTAAGCTTTATTGTCGCTCTGTTACCATTACCATAGCAACCTAGGAGCATCTGATACTGTTAACGAGTCTGTGAACTATTTACCAAAGGCGTGCAATGCAACTGAAGCAAAGCTTTACTTCACTAGCAACCCCAAGCCTGAATTTCCTCCCTCCCAGTCTGGCAACATCCGGGAAAGAGATGAAAGCAAACAAGTCAGCAAAAACAACAAGCAACAAAAACAAACAAAAAAATGATAATTATAATGACATCTGCACCAGCTACCAGACACGGCTGCATCCATGCACACCACATCAGGATTGACCAAGCAGCACACAAAGTCATGATACCTGCCACAAATGCCATCAACCATATCTATACAGAATAATAATGACATTTGTACTAGTCACCAAACACAGCAGTATCCACACACACCATTTCAGGATTGATTAAATCACACTTGTAGCCATAATACCTGCCATAATTAACACTAACCATAGTTAATCAGAATAATGATGACATTTGTAGTAAGAGCTTGCTACTGTTATTACCCAGGATATTTTATTTATTTATTTAACATTTGTTAACCGGGAAAGTCCGACTAGGTTCCACAGATCCTGTTTTCAGCGGAGGCCTGGGGAGAAATCCTCCAGAATATATATTACAGGATATACATGACATTTCTATATCACATTAACTGAAGAAGGCATTAGTCTCCATGACAGCATTTTTTTTAAACACTCTACTGTTACTGCTGTTATATGTTGCTTTGTTTGGCTAATATATAATATAAATAGTAACCCATCTTGACCTACCTTTGTTTTTGAAGAATTATTGAACTTTTGAACATTCTGCATACATCATTAGTGTCTCTCAGTTGTTTAAAAAACCCTCCTTTTTAAAATAAAAACAGATGACAAGTGATGCACCATATCAGTTGATACTTTGTGAGATGTAGTTGTAAGAGTTATTTTTTGGGACAGCTATCTTAGAATTAATTTTTTTGTTTCTTCTTTCTAGCATCAGTCCAAGCATTTGTTTCTTTTATTCTTTTAAGAGTAGGGGCCATCCATTCCATTTTTTCTGGAATAGGCACTATGTTGTTATTTTTGATGAATATAGCAGCTTCTTCTATGGCATTAAAGGTTCTCATCTTATTGGCAAAACGTATTTTTATCTTGACTGGAAAGGCAAGTTGTGCTTTAATGTTGTTTGGTTTCAACAGTTTTATTATTGGCCAGACTTTTTTCCTTGGTTATAGTATTCTGGAAGAATAATCATTATCAAACCTTATCAGGCTTTGAAGGTATTTTAAGGGTGATTTTCTCCAAGCAGATTTTAATATTAGTTCCTTGTCCAGAAATTAAAGAAATTTTATAACAATGGATCTGGGTGGAGTATTTGTTGAATTAGAGGCAGATTTCCTCAATGCTCTATGCACCCTTTCAATTCCAAATGAAAGTCCCTCTTTCAAGTCTAAAAATTCAGGAATCCAGGTTGTTAAAAATGAGACAATGTCTTCACCTTCAGTGTTTTCAGGCAAACAAAAGATCCTTATGTTGTTTCTCCTTTCTTTGTTTTCTAAGTCATCTATTTTGTTAAGCAGCCAAGTATTTTGTTTAAGCAGAAATTCTTTTGGGGATTCTTCCTCTTCGAGTCTCCCTTCAATGTCATTTAGAGAAGTTTCTATAGTTGTTATTTTTGTCTGGTGTTGCTGTAATAGTTCCTTAAGAGAGTCAGTCTATTTTTGAGAATTTAATTTGAGGTTTTCTAAGTCATTTTTAAAGCCATCCATCTTCAAAGATAGTTCCTGTAAGGTAGTTGTTATCAGTTGTAGTTCTTTTTTCAAAGCAGCATCTGGGTGAGAATTCCTTGAGTTGTTCATTTTCAGTGATTCAAAATATCTCCAAGTTACTTGACAGGAAATTTTTTGTGTATCTCCACCAAAATTGATATTTATGTAGTTTAGTAGTTTTATCTATAGATTTCTGACATTTTAAACTGGAAAATAATAAAATTTTCCTATATTATTATTCTAGTTTATGGAGCTCTGAAAATTCATTGCTCTCAATTGGCCATCTATGCTCCGCCCCCACTATTTGCAATTTTGAGTATTGACTAGTACCTCTATGGTATTACATTGGGTTGAAATGGCTAGACTTAAAATGACCTTCTGGTCAATGGCCTAGTAATCTCCTATGATCCTATGATAGTATAATATTTCTGGAAAATAACACATTTCTGGTGGTACTGAGTACCCCATTTGTCTGAGGAGCCATTCTTGACTTCTATGGTCATAGAACAAGAAATCTGTTTAAAGCCAAAAATAAAGGGGAAAAGGGACAACAAATATGGACAGATTTTAAATATTGCTCTTACAAACTTAGAAAGTTACTAGAATAACAGGTTTTGTGTTACCATGCAATTTCTGAAGAATATGAAGTCTGACACTCAAATGTCTGTCATTTAGTGATTTTAATTCCCAGTGATTTACCAGAAAACTACACATTTTATAAGGAACACACCAAGAATATAAGGCAAAATCTGGACATTCTGCAAAAATCTGGGCATTTGAGAGGTATAGAGGACTGAGTATGTGAAATGCTGTTCTATGATGTGTTCAATGGACAATGACTAAGACATGGTTGCTTACATTTATTATTACTAAACAAGTATAAATATCTGTACATTGGTAGTAGGCAGACAACATGTGTTAGAGTCAACTTTTGCATTATTATATAAGTTTTCATTTAATAGCATGGGTACCATATATATTCTATCTATGTTAAGTTACTAACAGAAAAAAATTACTTAGCACATATTCATAATTTGGCATAAAAAGAAATCGCACTTTCTTGTTGACGAACTACTGTATTTTGGCCACCAGATTCTTCTGACCACTGTATTGACCTGCCCTGTGAAACATGATTCCATCATGCTGCTATGTGGATGACTGAGATAGTTACATCAAATATGAAAATGCCTATAAACATTATATATTTTGCTAAGCAAGTAGAAAGATCTGAAAAAAACATATTTTTTAGACACCAGCTATCAGTGCAAAGTTTTCCCAGCATGGTAATTGCCCTCGTATGATTTTATAGAGTACCATATAAAAAGTAAAAAAAAAAAAAAATTCAAATTGAACTTTATTGTCATCTAGACTTCACAAAGGTAACCTAAACTAAATTGTGTGCATTAGGTTCAATACTGAGATGACAATTACACACATACAAATTACATATAACACATGCAACATACATAACGTTAACTTTAACACCTTCTGATTAAAGTTACAAAAGCTATTAATACAAATTATAATATATGGCAGTGTATTCAGACCATATCAGAAAAATAACTCACATTTTCACAGGTGCCAAGTACCCCATTTATTTGATAACCTCTTCAGTGACTATGCTTATGAAATGTTGTTTCACAAAGCATCCTGGTGGGAATGCCTGAAATATTTACAGAAATATAATTCTATGTATGCTTTTATTGAACAATGATACATATCTGTAATATGGTAGCAGGCAGACATTAGATATCAGTGACTACTTCTGCAATATTATGTAATCTGTCATTTGATTCCATGAAGTACCACATATACTATACTTTGGGCAACTTAGCATGAATATGAATATGGCATATATTCATAATTTTGCAGAAAAAAAGACGTGACAAAGTGACATGTCCTTGTTTATTGACCACTGTATTTATGACAGCAGCCATTCCCTGACCAATAGCTGAGTACTTGTGTGAGATGCTATTGTAGCGTAGCACTATGTAAACACTGTCTCAGATATTAACATAAACTATGGAAATATACATACGTATCATATATCTGTAAAACAAGTGTAAATGTCTGCAAATCAGTGGTAGTTAAACACCAGCTATCTGTCAGAAGCTTCCCATTATTATGTTTATTTATTATTTTTATTTTATTTTATTTTACATTTGTTGACCGGGCTAGTCTAACTGGATATATGTCCATTTTCAGTAGAGGCCTGGGGAGATAAGCTCCGAGGAAACAAACAAAATCACATATACAAAAATTAATGTATACAATGAACATTGCAGGTGCAGTACAGAGAATAATCAAAGAGGTCATTCGTTCATAACATAGTGCACAATATACAGATACAATTAGTACAATACAAACTGTAGTTGCAATACAGCATAAAGAAAAAGATGGCAGCTGAATTATACAATATATTAGTGTACAAGTAGTCATAAACAAAAAGTAGGAGCTAAAATTATACAATATATTAGTAAAAGTAGTCTCCTTAAAGAGATTCTGAAGATGTAAGTAATAGTATAGAAGGACAAGGTAAGTTGTTATTAAGAAAAGGAACTTGATTACTGAGAAGAGGAGGGTAGGTTGAACCAAGTAAGAAGAGCTACTTGATTAGTCAGGTTTAGTACAGGGGCACAACCAGTGTGTTCTGAGGAAAAGTTTCAATTTGGTTTTAAAGAGTGATATAGAGGGAAGAGAAGAAAGTTCATTAGGAAGAAGGTTCCAGGATTTTCCAACAGTATTAGAGAAGAGAGAGTCCCCAGCCCTGTTGTTTGATTTACAAATATTTACAAGAAGTTTATGTGATGATCATAAGATCTTTAGATTATTGTAGGGGGTAGATAGTATAGGGGTATTGGTAGGTTGGTAAAGGGTTTTATGGGCAATGGTCAGTTGGTGGAATTTAAGCTGATTTTGCAATTAAAGCCGCCCTAGCTGCTTTAGATTAAACAGTGGTGGGTTCGAAAAGGGTTACCTGTAGCAAATCTGGCTATGCTATTGTTGGAGTTTTCCATTTTATTAAGGTTGTTTTTAGAGAGATTAGTATATATGGGGGAGGCATAGAGGAGAGTAGAATTTAGATGGGTGTGAGCAATAGTTATTCTAGCTGCAGGAGAGAGGAAGGGTTTGATCCTGTAGAGAGAGCCTAGTTTTCTATTAACAGATTTAAGAGTATTGTTAATATGTGTGTCAAAGTTAAGGTTGTTATCTATGGTGATACCTAATAGTTTGGTAGTTGGATCTGGGGATATGAGAGTACCATTATTGGATGTTACTGTGAAGTCTATTGGGGGGACTTACAAGTGGGAGTAAAAAGGAGGAGTTTAGTTTTTTGGTGGTTTAGAAGGAGACAGCGCTGTGTAAACCATTGTTCAACTGTGTTAAACACATTTTGGGTAAGGGAGCGAAGTTCAGATATAGATGTGGCTGAGCATATAAATGTGGAATCATCTGCATGTTGTATGTATGTAGCTTGGGGGATTGCTAGGCGAAGGTCATTGATAAATATAGAAAACAGTTTATACACTGAAGTACCTCATAAACTCCTTCCACTTCATAATCTCACAGGAAGTATTAATACAGAACATATTCATAATTGGCAGAACTACAAAAGTCACTCTTACTTACTTGTCACTCCATTTATGCCAGCTGCCTCTTATGACTTGAATGCAGATGACTCCTGTGAGATGCTGTTCCACCTTAATACCGTATGGACACTGACTGACATAGTTACGTAAAATAAGCACTATAGCAGTTTTACCAGATATGAACATTCTATGCAATGAAGAGACAGACTTAGATGTGGGCAAGTGTGGTAATACTTTATTAAAAAGCCTCTCTCTAAACAACCGTATAGAAAACAAAATGAAATGTGAAAGTAATAACAGGAAAAAAAAAGGCAAATTAAACAAAATGATAGTCCATGGCTTGAAGGCTGTCACTTGTAAACTTTTTGGGGAATAGAACACTTCCATATGGATGGTCTTTCCCAGGTCCATCAGGAAGTAATCCATGCCTTCATTTTTCAAATACATGACACCCTACATTTATAGTTCAGAGGATGCTGTTCTTATGAAGGGGTGCCTGTGTGCTGACGATCAATAAGTCATCATCAGTCCCCTCATGTATTAATTGATCACTATATATATATATATATTTCAGCTGCTTCATACTTCATATCACCCTTCCATATGCAGCACAGTATAATGCCAGACCAAATTAACTTAGTTACTGGCCACCATGAATGAACTTCTGCCACTATCTGTAGTAATTTCTCCTTCAAATATTGCAGTGGCAATGAGTTGATATAATTGTAGCCGATGTGCAGTACAAGAATATTGGAGATCATTCTTTCATGTTGTTTAGGCAATAATAGAGGAATCAGTCAATGCCAGTGCAGTCCTTTCCTACTCATGCTCTGAATGTGCACACAGGCATCACACAATGACAGGTATAGCTCCTGTGTCATCCTTGCTCTGACCATTGTTCAATAGACATATTAATGTCTACATATACAAAAGTACTTAATTGTTGCTTCTATAACTGCAGAAAGAGGTGAAAATATTGCACTACTTGAGAAACAGCAATAAGACCGTGAAACGCTCTAGCATTTGTTTTCTGTTTTTCACTGCATTTGTTGACTGTCAATACACCCTTGCAACATGTGACAAAGAACTGCAGGTCTTCTGAAACCAATCTTGCAGACTCATCACTCAGTACAGGTGTATCATTGTTTTTGCCAATACACAGCTGAATACCCATGTTATGACATAATACTATGCAAAATACTACCTCACAGTGTAACAGAGTACTTTCTGTCAGTGTTATATTCCTTTGTTGTACCACACACAATGTGCAGACACATGCATCACCATATCTTGCCTACATCGTAAGTATAATTGTGTTCAAAAGTTGCAGTTATTTATTTTACACCGACACACACACACACACACACACACACACACACACACACACACACACACACACACACACACACACACACACACACACACACACACACTGGACTAAGGAAGTGCAGGTCAAGGCCCACCCTTACTCTTGTACTTTGATGGCACATGAGACCAAAAAACAGCCCTATTTGGCAATATTCACACACCCACTGTACCAGCACTAGGCTCTCAAAGAAGGCCTGTTGTCAGTGTTGTCATGCCCAGCGGTTCTCTGTTCTGGGTCACCAAACACACACACACACACACACACACACACACACACACACACACACACACACACACACACACACACACACACACACACACACACACACACACACATGCACGCACGCACACACACACACACGCACACACACACACACATGCATGAATCATGCAGACAGTGTACCGAGTATTAGAAGCTCCAAAACATTCAGATCCATTGCTAGTTTATTGTGCACAATTTTTATGCTGAACCTTTAATTACATAGTTGTTACAGGAGACAAGATGGCATAATAGCAAACTAAAAGCAAAAAGGCAGTGCATTATACAATAGCATAAGCCCTGCCTTTCCTATTATGTATTTACAGATATTTACATTAAAAGACAAATCAGAGATGACTCAGAGATGACCAGTCATGTTAGCTCATAGTAACAAAACAGTGTCCATGTCTCTTTCTTGTTACATCATGATGTTATAGCTCATTTCAAGAATTAAACAAAATATCCATTTCCAAACTTTTAACTTTCAGCTTGTACTAGCATTCTTGTTAGCTCAGACATTCTGTCTGCTGAAAAAGCTGCATTGTCTTCATATTTCTTAAGTATCAGTATTATTCAAGGATGTTCTGTGCACACAGCAGAATTTATTTTATTTTTTTTTACATTTGTTTACTGGGAAATTTTGACTAGGACAGAGCCCATTTTCAGTGGAGGCCTGGGGAGAAACACTCAATATGCATGTCTTTGGAATGTGGCAGGAAACTGGAGCACTTGGAGAAAACTCACACGGATGCAGGGAGGACATGCAGACTCAGCACAGAAGGTACCCCAGCCAAGAATCAAACCAGAGAACCTCTTGCTGTGAGGTGACAATGACAAGACAAGATAACAAGACGACAAGAATTATTCTGTGTTAGCCTGACTTGCAATTGCAGATAGGAAAAAACACATAAAATCCATTTCAAAGAGACAAATGATTGTTATATCTCACATAATAATAAGACATTTAACTTATTCTTACACTAGGGAGCCATGGATCAAAGTCCTATCCACTGCAGTGGTACATGGGACTAAGTGACAACCTCAGGTAGCATAGCAGACACACCCAATGAACCAAGACCTATTGTTAGTGCTTTCATGCTCAACATTTCTCTGTTAAAGGTCACACCACAAACACATGCACACACGCACACATACACGCACACACACATGCACATACGCACACACACACACACACACACACACACACACACACACACACACACACACACACACACACACACACACACACACCAAACGGACGCATGCATGGAGCAAAGACAATCTGTCAACTCAGCTGTGATTGTACATGGGACCACGTGACAGTCTCTTGTGGCATAGCAGACACACCTACTTCATCAACACATTGCTCTCAGAGAAAACCCATTGTCAGTGCTGTGAGCAGTTATCCATTATAGGTCATACTTCACACACAAACATGCCCCCATGCAATTGTGCTCATGCGCGCGTGCGTGCACACACACACACACACACACACACACACACACACACACACACACACACACACACACACACACACACACACACACACACAACTTATCAGGTAAGCATGGAGCAAAATTCACCTTTGCTTCCATGCTGTGATGGCACATGGAACAAGTTACAGCCTCATTTAGCATAGCAGAGACACACACACTGTACTACCAATTGGTTTCCAGAGGAGATTGAGGGTCAGTGTTGTCATGCTTGACAGTTTTCAGTTGCACGTCATGACAAAACACACACACACACACACACACACACACACACACACACACACACGCACACACACACACACACACACACACACACACACACACACACACACACACACACACACACACACACACACACACACACCAAACACAGTATACTGGGGAAGAATGGAGTAAATTCCACCTCTTCACTTGTACTGCAATGACACAATGGACCAAGTAACAGTCTCATGTGTTATAGCAGGTACATCCATTGCACCAACACAACACCTGGTGCCAGTGTTGTTATGCTCAGCAATTTCCCTTTACAAGTTACATCACACACAGACAGAGACACACACTAATGGCAGAGAAAGATGGATAGCCCTTTGACCTAGACAGATGGATGACATAACATGGATATATGACTAATAGAGAATGCAGCCAGTTGGAGGTCACATGGTAGGAGTTATGCATGCGGCATAGGTAAGGGTATATATACTGCATGTATTGTCTGCCAGTATGAATCAATGCAAGAAAATATATCTGTTGGCAGCAAATGCAAAGGCCTGCTGTGCACACCTTTTGCAGCAATGTTTTTGTTGTATACATCCTCTAAAGATGGTCAATGTCAT
Source organism: Protopterus annectens (assembly GCF_019279795.1). Taxonomy (NCBI): domain Eukaryota; kingdom Metazoa; phylum Chordata; order Ceratodontiformes; family Protopteridae; genus Protopterus; species Protopterus annectens. The sequence goes on from NC_056731.1 coordinate 1,347,651,983, forward strand.
GCTTCACTGCTTCTCTCCAAGTAGTATTCTGCCTTACGTGTAATAGTGTATGGCCATTGTTACTCATTTGTAGTTTATTTGAAGTACTCTTAAGTCCATCTTTGAAGCAGTGCATGGCCATTGCCAGTGTTTCTGCATTGGTATACGTAAGACTGATAGCATACATTTCATTTTTGAAATTAACGAAGGTGTGGGTCAGCATATTTGATGTTTATTATTTCAGTCTGTAGTGACAATTACATTTTGACAGGATACAGTCATGATGTGCCACATGTCTCTATACAATTGCAGTAGGCTGCAAAAGAGTCATTGCATATATTGACACCAAATCATGCATCCTTGAGATGGCCCAGTGTGCTTCTTTTGTAGAAGACAGCTATGAAATTTGTTTTTCTACATATATATTGCATAAAATGGTTCTCTCCACCTTGGCATATTCCTTCTCTTTGGTGTCACACTCCTTTTCTGGTACACTAGAGATCCAGACAGCTGTAGAGCTAACAACAGTATCAACAGAAATCCATTTGTATTTCTTGGCAAAAATTTACATAACAGGAATAACCTTGATGATTCCTACTTCTTCAAAACAGAAGGAATGTATTAGCAAGAGCCACATCCCATAGAAACCAGACAAAATGCATCCACCACTTCCCTGTCTTCTTCCATTAGTTATAGACACATTATGAGTGTGTAACTTATCTGCCATATCCACCCCATTCATGTAATTGATGAAGTGTGGCAGAAGAGGTTGACAGAGTATGCCTTTAGTTTTTAATTATTTGCCACACAAAACTACTAAAAAACTTTGGAAATGGAAAAAAATCAAAAAAAAAATCTGTACAGTTGAGCATTAGGATATATTATCCAGGCCTGCTGATGTGACGAAGTTATCAAAATACACATGATAGTATTTACCATGCAAATCCTGTGTGAGATCCATGATTACACAGTGTATGAGTCCAACCCCAGGAACATCTGCAAATTACTAACATACCCATTGTGGCTTCAGCCATCACCAACACTTTTACACCATATTTCTGTGGCTTGGCTGGCACAGATTGGTAAAATGCCAGGCAACCTTGAAATGCAACCATATCCTCATTTGAAGAAACCTCTCTGTGGAGGTTGCATTACATTTTGAAGCAGTGTATTTATTATAGGACATACATGGTGCAACTTGTCATGGCCTGGTTGACCACTGGGTGGATTGGTGGTTTTATCATTATGCTGGAAGTATTTTTGAATCTTTTTCAAATCTCACTTATTACATTGCCCTTACGATGGGGTAATTACCATACAAAGACTGAGCCTCCCAGTACTTCCTATACTCAGGAAGTAAGGTCGTGATCATATAAATCTGCTTTCCAAGGAATGCTTTATTTATTTATTTTTTTCTGATTGACTGGTGTCCACCATGGGTCCATTTTTACTGCAGCCAGCTGATGCTATGAACTGTATGGTTTGTCTCTTCTGCTGTGTGTTGGTATAAAGATGGGAGAACATAAGATTGAAGAAGTCCAGTTTATTTTGACCACTAGTCATAATACCTGTTGGGCCCCAAACTCCTGTGCATGTATATGATGCAGTACTCTGTCCCAGTCACATGTGGGTGTGAGACTTCCACCTGTTCAGTTCTTTTTATTAGCCCTGATAGTGACAGTCATCTCCCTGTGACATAAATATACATGCTGGCTGCTTGTCTCATCCATGCATTTGGAAAGACTCACTTCTTGCTGGGGTGAATGTGAAAAATAGCATATTGGTGACTGCTTCAAAGAGCCATGGTTTTTCAAGCTTGATTACACTACCACTACACAATATGGAATACAAAATAAGACACAGTGACTCTTCCTGACCTGACAGCACTTTGTTACTGTCACCTGGAGATTGATTACAGTACGTCATCGGGGACAGCTCATCAAATGATTCAGGTAAATCCCAAGGCATTTTATGATGCTGTAAAGTCAGGGAGACTGGAAATGCTGATGCATTTACTATTTAACAACATAGCAGTCAGCACCACCTGACAGTGTGTCTCGAGGGCCATCAGCTCATCACATGGCATAAGTGAACCAATTTCAATGTGAGATAACTGTAATTCCAAGTCAGAGAGACTGGAAGTGCTACTGCATTCTCTAGCTATTGTTTTCTACTAAGTTAAATCTTCAAGGTAGAAAGGTCATGGCCTTATGACCCTGTAACATGCAAAAGCAGAGTATTTTACTGTACCTGTTTGGTCTGAAATTGCACTAGCTGCACCTTTTCATTAACATTATACAATACCTGCTTTCTATTTTTTGATATCGCTGTCTTATTTTTCCTGTCATCTCTTGATCGCAGATGCATTCAAATGACTGTATGTGAGCAGTTATCTGCCTCAGCCATGGATCACAGCAAATGCAGCACAATCCATGCTGCGGTATTACATTATCCCATGGATCACAGCAATTTTCTTATCTGTGGAGGTATGAGGGCATCTTCTTGACAAAGGGACTGCAGCAACTTCAGTGATACCTCATACAAGTCATATAACCATGAACAGTCATGTCCTCGTCACCATCGCTACTATCATTATCATCATCGCCACTATTTGACCTATGCTTATCATCATGTTCTCCAGGCATAGCAAGAATCAGGCAGAATGTATTCCTCCACAGGACAGACTACATTGCCATCTATGACATCATCCTTGGTTTCAGTCAAGTAATTCACATTCTCACAATGGTAAAAATGCACACCCGTCTTAGGATTTTAGAATTCTATTTCTTGCCCATTAAGATGCAAGTGAAAAATTGATGGGGATGTTTCAGCTGATTCAGTGATGACGTTTTGCTGTGCAAAGTCAGATTATATCCCTTACTGCTCAGTGGCCTTAAGTATCTAACTGGCCATACCTTTTCCTTCAGTTGACACCGTTTTCTTAATATCTGTAAGGATGTACAGGTGAAAAACAAATTGGTACTTGTGAGTCAATATGTGTGACTGCTTGCATATGGACAAAACCAATTTATAGCTAGATACAGCCACCTTATAATACAGTGCACGGCAACACAGCAACAATGCTCATTCAGGAGATAAACATGCTAAAATGAGGGTGTCAAAACTGACTTCCTATCTTCATACTATTTGTCTAACTGCAGTTCAGCCCTATATAGCATAAAACATGCTTTTGCAGACAGGCATGTTAAAATGTGTACTGACAAATGTAAATATTGTGTGCATCACAAATGCTTGTGGACTTCTATAACAGTATTGTTGCTGACCTCATGCAGAAAAACATGCTTATAGACACTGACCTACATATTGTATCACATGATCATCAAAATATAACAAAAAAGAAAGTGAAAAGTCACAATCAGTGCTGATAAACCACAGCTATCAATTTCATAGCTGATGAATCACAAAGCCAAACAACTAATGAGGTATAGATGCCCAAAATGAGGGACTGATATTACATAAGGAGGTGAAATTAAGGACCACTACTGACCACAAAACAGGAGTGAAATATGGTGAAATGTGATGCAGTGCTGACATTATGCAACTACCAACTTCTTTACACAAGGAATAAAGAATAAAGCCAACAAAATAATATCAGACAAATCGTCAATATCAGGGACAGACTCAGGCTGTTTCTACAAATACAGAGGCTGCATTATAATTCCTTGTATGAATCTCGAATGTGCATTATTTGCCAGAAATGCACAGCTTTTATGAAGAACGCACTAAAAAGGGAGTGAAATTAAGGATCACTACTAACCACAAAGCAAGAGTGAAATCAAAACCAGTGTTGACTTGACTCCCCCATCTAGCAACCTCTTACATGAAGAACCAGGGAAAAAAAGCTAACAGAATAATAAAGGATGTAAAACTAACACCAAGGAGGTAGAAATTATAAATCAAGCAGCCTAACATGGGATATAGAGACAGCCAAGAATATAGCATTATTCTTATTAGACCTCATTTTAAAACTTCAACAGGAGAAAGAGTTGTCTCTAGGCTTAACCCAGCTGTTTAGAATTAGCAACCTATAGAAGGGAAGAAATGACGAAGCAAGAAACACTTCAATTATTTAGAAATAAAAGAAAACAACAAAAAAACTGTTTAAGGACACCAAATGTTTTTGCTTCCCTGACAGTGTCTAGTCTTTGCATATCATATTGTGGTCACATCTTTCTTGTAACAATATACTTTCAACAAATGACCATTGGTACAATACCTACCTTAATTGCACATGTTGTAAATGATAATATCACTTGAATTTATAACTGTAAATAACATACAAATGTACTGTCTCTACATTGTTACTACCTTATGCACACCTCTGTGTATTCTTTAGTCTGTGTATACTTTTCTGTTTGGGTTTTCCACCATGCTGCCTGAGCTGTGGCTGAAAAGGGTCTGTTGGCCAGTCAATTTATCCAGTTATCAAAATGAAATAAATAAAATAATCATTCTTGCAGTTAGTACAATAACAGGAGTTGCATTACCATTTCTTGTCTGCATCTCAAATGTTTGTTGTTATTTAATGCTCTCACCCTTTATTCAGTTGCCAGAATGCAGATTTTAATAGGAACAGATAAAAAAAAACTTAAAAAACAATAACAGTACTGATCTACAAGAAGAGTGAAAAGCAGGATCAGTGCTAACAAACCAGTCTTGCAACTAAAGACAGCAATGAAGAAATAAAAAGGAATGTAGGACGAACACCCGAATGAAGGCCAGATTTAACCTGGCCTTATATACAAACATTAGTTCAGCATCAGCAGGTGTATAACAATTTAACATGTCAAGTCTATAAGAAGTCCGAGTCTCACAGATTTTATAAGGCAAGGACAAAACAAAACAAAAGGGAGAAAACTCAGCATTATTGTACAACTGTGCACAGACTTATAGTCAGAGGAACCCCACACTGACAAATAGAGCTAAACTGTGTCTTCGTTAGCTGGCAGCCTGATAAGGTGAAATGTGGTGTTAAAAACATATCTTCTAATTTGGGTGTTTTATACAGTTATAGGTCTGACCTACAGTAACAAGATAAGTGTAGTTACAACATACACTAGAACAATGGATACTGAGACTGAAAACATCACCATTAGCATTTCAAATAGAAGAAATAGGTGGAAATAGTAGTAATGCAAAGTGATTATCATAGGTTCATAGGTACTCCTAGGCTAATGACCATGGGATATTTTTATGCCTAGCCATGTATCCCAAATCTCTGACATGTTCTGGTACCACCAGTAGTTTAAGCAGGGGCTGGGAGATGAAATATTTACAAGCAGGGACCCGGGGGCGAAACACTTATAAACTGCCTGTATTCATTAGAGATATAAGTGCTAAACCAGGGGTGAATTTCCAGTTCCTCATCCAGTTGTCAAAGTTATACTTGAATTGGGTTAGGGAGGGACTCTGCTTCACATGGATGGGAAGCCTGTTTCAGAGAAGGGGTAGGCCTGGGATATATACCTGTCTCTCTAGCAGGTCCTATTTATATCACAGGCAAGAGTTAATTCTTTAGAATCAATAATTATGGTGCTGTTTGATTTGCAGATATGAAGGAAGTCCATCAGAGTGGAGTCCAAAGATGCCATGTATGCCAGACATAAATCTTCCCTCAACAGCTTGTAGGAGACAGAATACAGGGGTAGGGCTTTGAGGCAGTCTGTATAGGACATGTTACTTATGCCCTATATTCTTCTGGATGTGTCTGGTTAGGTATATACTCAATAGCAGGTGCGATGAATGACAAATACAATAAAACAATGACCTCCTTGAAACTATATGCCATACCTTTGTTTATTTGTTGCACAAAATAGAATGATTTCCCTGCTATCACAGACATGTGATGGTTGAAGGCTAAATTACCATCCACATATGCCTACAAGTCACTGACTACTAGGTCACATCTTAGGGTTGTGTTGTCAGTATCGTAGTTACCAGAGATGGCTGAATTCTCAAATGATACCATTATCTGTTTCTTGGTATTTAGTCTTAGTCCATGGCTCTGTCACCAGTAATTCATCTCTGACAACCCTTACTGGAGAACATTAGTATATACATACATAGAAATATATCAAGCATGGGCATTAATGCCCATCTGGCTTACCAATGTACCAAAACACTTGTCCCCATAATAAGTATCCAGGCTGTTCTTAAAATATCTAAACTAGTACTTGCTTTAATGTAATTTGGTAGTCTGTTCCATGCATCAGCTGCTCTGTCAGAGAACCAGTTAATACAATTCTTATTCCTATAGAATCTTCTACATAGGTTGTCTGATGATTCTCTAGTACTTTTTGTTAACCCCAAATATTCACAGAGTTAGTTGTCACTCATCATCTTCTTTTGGCTGTTCCCATTAGGAGTTGCCACAGTGGATCATCTGTTTCTATTTCTTCCTGTCTTCTGCATCGTGCTCTGTCACACCAACCACCTGCATGTCCTCTCTCACCACATCCATAAACCTTATCTTAGGTCTTGCTCTTTACCTGTTACCTGGTAGCTTCATCCTTAGCATCTTTTTCCCAATACACTCAGCATCCCTCCTCAGCACATGTCCAAACCAATGTAATCTGGCCTCTCTGGCTTTGTTTCCAAACCTTCCAACCTGGGCTGACCCTCTAATATACTTATTCCTAATCCTGTCCACCCTCGTCACACCCAGTGCAAATATTAACATCTTTAACTCTACCACATCCAGCTCAAACTCCTGCCTTTTTGTCAATGCCTCTATCTCCAACCCATATAACATAGCTGGTCTCACTACCCTCTTGTAGACCTTCCCTTTCACTCTTACTGGTACTCGTCTGTCACAAATCACTCCTGACATTGTCACTAAATGCCCTATATAACTGAATAAGATCTTTTTTTTCTTTTTTTTTTCTTGCACGGAAGTAGTAGTGTTCTTTTGTTTAGTTTGTTGGTATTGTTTTTTGTTTGTGACTCTTACTGCTATTTTTGAACACTCACACATGTTTTTACTTCAATTATGATATATATGATATATGATTCCATGGATTCCATGCTATGATGTTCTGAAGAAGATTTACTTCTGTTCTGTAGAAAACCTATTTTATGTTTTATGTAAATAAGTGTTTCCCAACAGCCTGTATTCTGTATGTTCATTCACCTTTGGTGTGTTTGCAATTTTGTTGTTTCGCTGGGATTATCATCTTTATTACGTTGTTTTCGATGAATAAGATCTCCTCTTAGATATCTGCAAGAAACACTGTACAAGTTCAGATTTTTTAGTTTTTTATAATAACTTAAATTTTCACATCCATGGATACACTTGGTATATTTCTGTTGTACTTTTTCCAGTTTACTCATGCTTGTTTTCTTATAGGGTTTCCATATTGTTATTCCATGCTCAAGTTTGGGTCTAATGTAACTAACAAATGATGACATCATCATTTTTGATTTCTTAGACTTTATAAATATTTTTATACAACCTATAGTTCTATAACTATCATTAACTAATTGGTTGAAATTAATGAATTGAAGCGCTTTTCATTTGCTACCATAAGCAAACATCCTCAGAAAACAATTTGAAAGTCTTAAAACACATTTAAATAGTCACAATTAATACCATTTAAACCAATTGCCGCTTACAGCGTATCAACCATTCACTTAATGACTCTCTTAAAGAAGTCTAACCCAATTAAAAGTGGATATATATATATATATATGTATATATATATATATATATATATGTGTGTGTGTGTGTGTGTGTGTGTGTGTGTATAACATGTATAACACTAATACATTGATATTAGTTACAGCTGTTAACTTCATAGCACTTTAAACTGTTAAGCCAAATTTTCAACAGTATGTAATCAAAAGTTTGCCAGTACAAAACAATATACAAATATAGTGTTGGCAAGCTAATAAAATACTATAATTGACCAATGAGCTTAGTAAAATGTACTAGTATATTAAGCACTTAATTAAGTATATTAATATAAATTCTTGTACCAGTTGGTTGGACTCGTGTTTTTGACTGCCCTCAGTGTCTTTGTTTCTTGGTCGGTAGGTTCCAGCTTTCCGGTGTTTAATTGGTTGATATGATTAGAAAAACTCATAACTGAATCTACTCATATATCTAGGAACTTAAAGGAGTCTACAGTTTCAATCACTGTGTGCTGTATTAAGTAATCACCTTTCAATTTATTCCTACAAAATTCCATATGCCTAGTTTTTGATGTATTTGTCACCATATTATTCTCCTGTGCCCAAATGGTCAATCTAGCAAAGTTATTTTGCAGAGATGCCTTATCTGTACCACATGTAATCAGTTTACCCAATTTTGGGTCATCTGCATATAGACTGGAGAGCACCTCAGAAGACAAGGTTAAGTCAGAAAGATATAATCTAAACAAGTAAGGGCCTAGCACAGCGCCCTGTGGGACATCCTGACTGTAACTGAGGATTTTGCCTGTTCAGTTGGTGTGTGATACTTGCCATGTCCTATTTATAAGCCATGCAGCTATCCATCTTTATCAACAGTACATCAATACCTAGTTGTACTAATTTATTGATCAGTGTTTTGTGTATTACCCTGTCAAATGCTGAAGTTAAATCTATATAAATTACATTACAGCACATTTTTTTCATTCATATCTGTTATTATATTGTTATAGAACATCATGTTACATGTGGTAATAGATATGTTTTCAACATAAGCATACTGATATATGGTTTCAAGTCCCAGCCTATCCAGTTCTGACAATAACTTGTCCAATATTACCTTCTCCATTATTTTTCCACAACATGAAAGTAGACTTAAGAGTCTATATGAGTCTAGGTTTGTCCTACTCCCCTTTCCCTTAAAAACAGGTTTAATAAGCATGTCTCCAATCTTGAGGAATCTCCCCATATTTACATGACCTACTGAATAATAAATATAATGGTACTGTAAGTTCTTGCTGAAGTGTTCTCAGGTCATTGTTACTAATTCCATCTCTTCCCTGCACTTTGTTTGAATCCAGTTTGTGCAGTTCTTTTTCAATATAATCTAATTTGATTCCAGTATCTGGGGTTACCTGGATGTCACTAGGACAATTTACCACCCCTTTTATGGAGCCAAACTGTCTTACATAAGATTTTGTAAATATATCTATAATCTGTTGTGTCTGAGAATAAATTTTAGAATCTGCACACAGTTTATCAAGTTTGGGTGTCTTTACTCCTTCCACATATTATGTATCTATATAAATGTTTTCTATTATGCTCAATATATTTATATACATTTTCTTCATATGTTTTTCTTGATCTTGTCTCACACTTGTCCAGCTTGTTTAATTCAGTTTTCAAAGTTGTAGTTTGACCTCTCTTCCATTTCTTATATTTTAGTCTCTCACCTTAATCAGATATCTTGTTCTTATGGAAATATATCTTCCTGATGTTGTATGCCTAGATACTGATGTTAAACATGTTTTTTTATTTTTTGCACTCAAACAATTTCTCTTTCAAAACTTTTCACATTTAATTTGCAATTTTTCCACTGAATACCTCACTCCAGTTAATTTTACATAGTGACTGTTTTGCTTCCATATAATCTGTAATTAGCCTTCTGTGGATTGGCTTTGATTTCAGTTTGGCAGAATTGTCGAACAACAAATTAACCTTTATAAACCCATGATCACTGCACATCAATAATGGTAAAACTTGACTTGAAGTTACAGCAATTTCTTTGGCTGCACAAACAATGCCTAGTATGTCCTGTCTCCTGGTATGTTTTTTACAATCTGAAGCAATTGTTGTTCCTGAATATACACTGTGAATAATCTCCTTACTAATGTTGTTGAATAAATGTTATTCCAGTCTGTTTCTGGTAAATTTAAGTCCCCAGCTAATATTATTCTTCCCTCCTGTGCTTTATGCAAGAAATGTATGAATTCCTCTAGGTCATCTGCACTTGACTTTGGTGGTCTATACACTACCAACAATTGTTATATGTTCCAGGGCTGTCTTTATTGTCACAGTTACACATTCTATAGTGTTGGTGTTATCATTGAATATGTAATAATCACAGGTCTCATAGCTATCTTTAATCCCTATCATAACCCCTCATCTGATTTTTTATTAGAATGTCTGTTACAGTTCTTGTTCTTGTTCCGGCTTTTCCCAGTTAGGGGTCGCCACAGCAGAACTCCGGTCCGCTAATGATTGGCAGTAGATTTTTTTACGGGTGCCGAGGTGCCAGCTCGATGCCCAACCTTCAACGAAGGCATGCCCATTCTACATATGTCTTTCAAACGCCACATGACCAGAGGGAGGACATGCAGACTCCACACAGAAGGCGCTTTTGCCGAGAATCGAATGGGAGAACCTCTTGCTGTGAGGCAACAATGCTACCGCTGCACCACCGCTGCTTAATTTATACCCTGACAGAACTGTTTTCCCATCATTGTTCTTTAACCATGTTTCACAAACAATAACAACATAAATCTTGTGGGAACGTAGCAAATTTTCCAAGAAAAAATCTTTATTATTAATGTTCCTAGCATTAACAGCCATCAGAGATGCATCAAATGTTGCTATCTGTGGACTGTTAAATTTTTGTCATGGCAAAAATCCTGCCTAGTGTTTGTCAAATATTGCAAAACATCTGCTGCAAGAATTCTCTTCCCTGATCTAGACAAATGCACGCCATCCTGTCTGAACATGTGTGCCCAAAATAAGACTTGGATGCGCTACACATTTCCATTTTTTTTAAACAGGACATTTTTTCCATGTAGGTATTTACTCAAAAAATCTTTTCATTCACAGTGATCTGACTATCCTTTCTATAGGTGATTTGTGAAAAATACGTCCTAATACCAGTACAAGCAATACTAAGAGGGCTGTCAGTTCCCTACTAACAGTCAGAGAATCATTGTGAGTGACATTTGTACCAACATAAATAAAAACAGATTCATACTTCCTTACATTAAGGTCTTCCAAGGATTGTCTCACATCTTCTGTTTTTGCTACTGGCAAACTTAACACTGTTCAATGTTCATTATCATCTCTGCTAATATATGTATCAGTTCCTCTAATAATTGAATCTCCAGTTACAAGGATATCTTTGCTAGCCAGCTTGAAGAATCTTCACCTTCTAAATAGTAATATCTGCTCTATCAATTGTTACGAACGATAGATCTTCATCACTATTAGTCTTATTAATCTTACTGTTTTCATTGCGTATTAAATTCTCATCCATCTGGTGTAAATCCACAGCTTTAGTCATATAGCTAACATCTGTCTTTTTCCTCTTTTTTCTTACAGTAATGTTTTTCAGTCCTTCCACGTTCACTTTTGATTTCTTCCTTTTCACCTGCCCCTTGCCTCTTTTTTCTACCTTCTCCATTGGAAAAATTATGCCTTTTTCTGTAGACTTAAGGTTTTCTGATAGAAAAATAGCATTTCCTGTAAACTGTGTGTTACATAACAAAACAGTGTCCTTTTTACTATGTATTCTCTTTACTTTACAGTCATTAATCAGTTTCTTTTTCTTCCTTGTTATTTGTTGTGGACTTCTTCCTTTCTTTATTTTGTTTCCGTCTAAACAAGCTGGATCCTCAGATTGCGGAATACTTGCATCCAGAATTCCAGAGTTGTCAGCGGCATTGTCATGTTCCATAGGGGTTGAATTATCTTTGTAGAAAATAGATGCATCATTTCCCAAATGTGTTCTATTTGTTCCATGCCTAACATTATTTAGTTCACCAGTCCAGTCATTAATATATGAAACAACAGTTCTCCAAGCCATGCCAATTGCACAAGTGCAATCATCATCATTAAGTCTAGATTTATTTCCAACAATGGTAAGAAAATCATCCAACTTTTGAGAAGAGGAACACAGAGCACCAGTGTTATCAGCTGTTACCTTTAAATATGCATAGCATTTATTATACTGTACAAGATATGTGTGCATTAGCAAATCATTAATTTCACACTCATTTAAGGAATCTGTATTCAGCTTCAAATGAATCTAATATTGCAAAAGAAAATATGAAAATCAGTAACCAGAGAATTCAAAAAAAAACTTAAATCAACTTCTATGACAAAAAAATCACACCAGCAATATACAACTAAACAAAGTACAAGTTCTACAGGCCAGACAAAATTTGTAATTCCTTACATCACTATTGCTCGCAGTAGCACTTCTCTTTGACAATAAAGATAAATAAATCGCAACTCAAGATGAAATTGTTCAGATATGCTCAGGAATTTCCTCTCTGCAGTCAAACCAAGAAAAGAATTATCACCGGAGGATTCTATGGCTGCTCTGAATTTGCAATTGTCCACATATTTGGTCAGCTAGAGTTCCTTGATGTTTTAGTTGGACAGTTCTGTTTTCTCAGTGTAAAACCTTTTCACAGCAGCCTGAAGTAGTACCACTATGTGCACACCATCATTTACAAGCACATGATTGTGTCACATTCCAGTAAATCTCCCTTGATAATGCTTTGTATGTCAACTATGATTTGAAGGTCAGCCAGGAGGTGAAAGGAAGAAAGATGATAAGAGAAAAACACCACTGGAATGAGACAATTATATCCTTTGCTTTGTTTACATGCATTTTACATATTTGCAGTATTTGCAAGCCCTCCACCTTATTAGAAAACATAGTATTAGGCTAGAAAGCTTAAACTATTCTGAAAGGTTTTAAGAGTTGTCATTATGTATATTCTTTTCCTTATGGATTACTAAGGGGTGACATTTGAATGCTCTCTAAGAAAAGGAATTATCTGGTTCTTTTGAAAATCTGTGTCTGGAAGATACTGTGGGGGAGGGGGCACCAGAACAAGGCAATTTGCAAATCCATTACAGAATAAAAAAATGATAGGTGCATTAGCAAATGTTTTACAAGCTAATGGAGTACACACTGTTGCCCAAGACAATTGCAAGTAAGCCATTATATTCCTTCAAAAGTAATCTTCAGATGTACATTGGAAGTAGAAACAATTACCATGTGATTACCATAATCATTATTCTTGAAGGCCAGTAAGTCATAAGCTTGAAAATCAAGATTATGATTACATAAAAAATGGAGTAAAATATGGCCTGCATTTCTAGCTACATAATTAGAGCTCTTAAAATGTGTAATTCTGAACGATAGTACTTCCAGTATTCTTTCTGAACAGACTACATAGCAATTGCATGTCTGTAGCTTTATAAATACATTTGCTGAATATTTGTCACATTATACTTTAAAATATATCCCCTTTCTCTGCAGAATGTTGGATACTGTAGTTTGCCAGAAAAACACAAATTTTAAGAGGAGCAGACCAATTTTAAGAGGCACAGGCCAAACATATGAGCAAAAATCTGGACATTCTGTAGACATCTGGACAAGCTGAGAAGTATGAACAGGATGATGATTTCCTGAAAACGTGGGGCTGAAGGAAAAGCATTATATATGTCTGTGATAAAGAGATATCAATGCTGTCTTGTTTGTGTGGAACTATCTGTGAGTACTAGTTATTTATCCAGGGTTAATATTTCTGTAGTAAGGTTGCCAGGGGACTGAGATATCTGGAGTCTATTTTTTTCTGTATGCATCTTATCCATTTTTCTTGCGTTTTATTTGATTTCCCTGTATGTCAAACTACACGTATTTTATTCTGTATTTGTGTTTTTTTTCTAAGCAAAGTTCATTTATTTGGTTTTAAGCTATTGGGTCTGGTATTTATTTATTATAAATATGCTTATGGATTATTGTTTCTCTCATGGGAAGGTAATCATTATTTACACCACTGGGTAGCGATCTGTATGGCATACATCTTCCATGAGACTGCTTAAGGTCTACTGTGAGTGAAAGAAATCTTAACTGGTATATATCATATTTGACTTGATTTAATAGCAGTAGGTAACTGGAAGTCTCTGGCTTCCTCCAGTGGGGTGGTGGCAATACTGCCATGATGGAAGAAAGTTTAAGAGATTTGGAAAATTTTCGCAGCCTTCCTTGAAGGTGTTAATATGCAAAGATATAATGCCCACAGTAATGTATTGATGCTGTCATTCATGGACACATCGCCACACCAACCAGTATAGCTATAAGTAGGCAAAAAAATAAAGAATGGATAACTGCTATTAGCAGCATACACTTTTACCACTATTACAGATATTAACACCTCAACTTTTACAAGGGTCATAATAGCCTTAGAATTGCCTCCCCACTAGTACAAGAGGCCAATTTATACTCAAATATGTATATAGTACCCCTAAATCACAATAAAATAAAATTAACAGTATTTACTCCTACTGTATCTATACACATCTGGCACTCTCCAAAGTAATAGACTCACCCGCGGATTTACCAATCGTCCATGCAGGACTAATCTAGTCCTGCACGGAAGCAGTAGTTTAAGAGGAGGACAGCAGTGCACCATGCATATTAATGGAGGTGCGCTGCCTGAACTCCTAATGCTACACAGAGCGTGGACGAGTGAAGAGGGAGTGTCTGAGAGCAGTGCTCTGAGAATAGACACGCCCCTGCAAAGTAGAACAGAAGAATGCGTAAATAAATGAGCGAGGCCGCTCATAAATGTCTGCATATCCCCACCAACAGTCCCCATGTGTTCAACAGTACATTTAAATAAAACGCAGAAATCCTTTTATTTATTTTTTTTAAAACCTAGAGTACAGCTAACCATAGGTGCGCAGGTTTGCCCATCACTTAGCTATGGTTAAAGCAGCTGAAAAGGCTGAAGAGGATAACAATGAATATATATACAAATGAAGCAGCACAGAAATAGTGTAGTGGTTAATGCATCCACCTAGCGAATAACCATTCCCAGTTCAAGTCCCACTGTAGCACATATCATTTTCCATGTGAAATCTGTATATGAACATATTTTAACAACTTATTGCCATATAACCTACATAATAACATTTAAATGTGAACTGGAGTACTGCATTAAATGCACATGTGAAGTGTCAGTGTCATAATGAATAAGGCACTAGTAAGCAGGTATAAGCACAAATAAGCAGTAGTAATTGTGTTTAAGTGCGTTTGCATGGGGGTAAGCATTGCCTACATAGATTAAGCAAAGTAGAAGCTAACTGAGTGTAAGAAACTGTAACCAAAGGTTAGCAGTGCTTACCATCACACAAACCCGCGCAAACCCACTTACAACTGCTTTAAAGTGCCTTAATCACTATGGATCCAATGGCTCATGTTCTGCCCAGCAACAAAATAAACTCCCTCAAACTCAGGACCCTGTACACTATAGTCACAGTAGTTAACCACTAAGCCATCATAGCAATAGATATGAATGAGGTATCAGCAAACTAATCCTCACCACATGAAAATCAAACCAAACATGTGAACTGAAACTATGTACAGTGTGAATTGGTATAACCTGCTATATAACATAAATATGTGAACTGGAGTACTGCAGTAAGCATAGATTTGAGATGTTATTGTAATAAAGTGTAGAAGTCCCCAGGTCCCCATACATTGTATGTACACTTGAATCACAGATACCAGACACATATATAACCTGTAATGAAGAATAAATCATTGCCAAATGGCAAATATAGTGATAATCAACTATGAAGCAATGCTAACCACAGCACAGCTTTTGTTAGTAAGTGTAAGCAATGTGTAGGGGAGCCAGTTCAATCTGCATAGTGGTATACCTCTTTAAACAGTGCCAGCCTTATGTAAGCAGGTGTGCCCATAGCTTAGCCTTTTCAAAACTGGCCAATCACGGCAAAGTGTGGGAAAATGGCCATATTTAAACCCCACAGGTGGGAATACGTCTCATAACTGGTTTTAGCTTCCTACTGCAGGCAGAATGGCTGGTGTGGGTGAAGTCACTTGATTCAGAGCACAGCGCTGGGGCATCCAGGAGTCAAAATTCACGGTATGGCTCCTGGTAAAACACCATGATCAGAAACTACTGCAGGGCCAGTACCAGGGCTTGCAGTACAAAACAGACGCCTGGGAGAGTCTCGCCTGTGACCTCACCAGTGCCACAGATATCCCCCAGACTGGTGAGCAGGTCAGGCACCACCATGCTGACCTGAAGCAGTGGAGGGGGGATGTCCTGGAGCAGTGGATCCAGGAGTCTCAGCAGATGGCCAATGCCCCAGTACTAAGTACACATTCCACTAAGTAGTAAATAATTGCCTAGCTTGTGTATACTATGGATAGGTATGGCTAAATATCAATGCATTTCCCTGACAGCTGCAGATGAGCGAGCTGCGAACCAGCAAGCCCATGATGCTAGGCTGCAAAGGCTGTGTCACAAGGCAGGTTAGTAATCAGTCTGCATGTACTGTCATAGCAAAGAATATAAGAGCCTTAGAAAGTGTTGTACCAGTAGAAATAAATGTGTTAATAGTCTGTGAATAAAGGTATAACCCCTGGAGTGCTTCTGTTTACTCTTCTCTCATATGTTTAAGATATGTTCTAGACTATAAATAGTACTGTTGTATCGTAAGCAGTGTCACCCACACTGTGGTATGCAGATAAAATGGGTATGACATCCTGCATAACAATGTTGGAAGTCCCAAGAGGTCAGTCATATCGTACTAGTTAGGGAGACTTAGATAGAAAACAGTCAAAAGCTTACATCAGTTCCCTGATAAAACAGTGTACTGTGATGTTAGCAATAATTTTTTGTCACACACAGCAGAGGTTCGACTCCTGGGAGTGCTACTAAGTTGTATGCATAATCATACCCCACAACTGTACAGACTGTGATACAATGTTCAGATAGGAAGCTGTATGCATAATTACACCCAACAACTGTACAGAATTTGCTTGAATGTTCAAATTGTAGGTTGTATGCATATGTACACCCCACAACTGTTCCAATCTGTCCAGCATGTCCAGATAAATGGCCCATATCACCAGCTTGGTACCCTGTTCCCCTGAAAAGTCAGTGTTATGATCCAAGAAATGTAGGCAGCTGTCAATGATATATAACTGATAGTCAAACGTGTACATAGTCAGAGAATGTATATAAAAACAAACCTGCCAGTCTAGCACCTCACCCAAAGTGTATGACAGCAATTCTCAACATATTTTGCATTAACACCTGCAGCCTGTCATGCTTGTATGTAAGACACAG